>NW_015113146.1:201201-213126 GCF_001443285.1 Poecilia latipinna | reverse complement strand
GCAAAGTGCAGAAACTGGCAGGAGGGTTAACACTTACTGAGTTTCTTGGTAGGAGTGATGGTTATAGATTTTAAATGAAAACTTTTGGAGAATCTGATGATATTTTTATTGTTTAGTCTGTGGGAAAGAAACAATCTCTCTGACTTAATGAATGTTTAGCTTTTAACAGTCTAAGTATTTTTTTTTTTACTTACCCAAATCTAGCCATAGAGAAAACTTTTTGTCACGTCACTTCAGATACCAACATTTTCAGCACCAATAAAAAGTTATCCTATGTTGTTTGTTTTCAGCACTCTGGTACAGAATTGATTTATACCAACACCTTGAAAAGCGTGCATCACACCATGATCAGCCGCCGGCCCTCGCTCATCCTCCCTCTGGCTTGCCGGATCCCAGGAGCCCAGGTCAAAGGGCCGCAGCATGCCATCGGCATGCCAACAGAGAGGGAAACGTTTGGCGAGGTTATGGTCTGGTTAGAGTTTCACCTTCCAGGACAAGGGCCTATGGCACGATTCACATCCACTCCCAGGTTTCGTTCCAATTTCTTATCATCTCCAAGATTTCGTCGGGATACAGGTTCAGAAAGCAGCACCTCCAACAGCAGCACTCAAACTGGTCTCCATGTTGAGGAGATGGTGAAGCAGTTGGACCTGTATGTGATGTCTAACTGCAGTGTTGATCGAGCTGAGATGATAGTGACAGACTGTATGGAATCTGAGGCGGAGGACTATTCAGACAGCCATCCTATCATGGAGAAAGGGTAATATGTTTTATTATTCAGTTTGTACAGTGTCCTTGATTGTTTTTATTATTATTATTATTATTATTACCCTAATTACTTACATCCCACTGAAATTTGACAGATACTGAATGATATATCTTAAGTAGAAGGAAACATTAAAACAGATCATTTGGTTTCAATTTCTGTATCAGGTGCATGATGTCCAACAACACACTGGAGATTATTACAGAACATAAAACTTCCAAGATTTACCGTCTGGATATAAACACAATGGCAGTCTCTGGAACAAAGGTCTGGAATCCCACTTAACAACATTTATGTCACACCTTATGCTTTTTTTCTGCCCATTTCAAGTCTTTAAGTTTTTCTTTTTCATTTTTATTTTATCTACAGTTAGATGATGTGAATTAAATACTGGTTGGTCCATCACTTTGGATTAAACTGGAACATTTCTGTGGCTTTAGAGTGCAGTTAATTACTTTACAAACCTCAATGAATTTTATTTGAAGTTTTATGTCACAGACCAACATGAAGCACTTGATAATTGGGAAATGAGTGGAAAAAGGACAAATGGTTTTCTTTTTTTTTTACAAACAGAAAGTGACAATGTGCTCTCTTTACTCTGATTTCCCAAAATCAAACCCAGTGCAGCCAAGTTCTTTAAGATGTATCTAATAATTAGAGAATAAAAATATTTGATTATAGAAATATATCTTATTCTGTGATAGACTGGCGACCTGTCCAGGGTGAACCCCGCCTCTTGCCCGTAACGTTAGCTGGAGATAGGCACCAGCAACCCTCCTGACCCAACTAAGGGGCAAGGGTGTAAAGAAAATGGATGGATGGATGGATGGATGAAATATATCTTATTTTTGTTAATTTGGGTGTACCAGATTAGAATAACAAGAAAAGAAATGATACTATACAATAAAGACAAATTTAAAACATAAGAAATAGTGTAGTTACCATCTGACAACAGAAAGAGTAAAAGAAAACAGCAAACACTGAACTGTCCATTGAAGTACTTAATCAGAGTAGCAGAAACCCAGAGCTCTGTTGACCAGACAGAAATATTAGCCACCCTGATGAAAACGTGGAAAACTCTTTATTTCCATAAAATTTACCATAATAAAATCTCCTCTCACTTGTAATCTTTTAAAAAGAACAAACACAAAATCTCCACAAGGTGTGATCAGTGTACTTTATTGATGTGCAGAACTTTAATGAGGAAATTTTAAACACATGTAAAAGAAAGAAGCTTTAAGAAGACAGCCACAGCAAAAATCTGGAAAAAACTGAGCTCTGGAACTTTTTTTTTCTTTGCAAAGTTTTACATTTCTAGACATGTAAAGCTGGCATCTTAAGTTCGATAAAGTATTGACTCAGAGGGACTAAATATAAATGCATACTTTTGTTATACTTATTGGTAAAAATTCAAAAGTCTGTATGTCCTTTTCTTTACACTGCATATTTCGGCTGTGCTTGGTGTTGATCTACCAGATAAAATCCTAGCTAAATGTATTAATGCATGTAGTTTGCTTTCATGTCTGCATTTACTATGTTATGTTCTAAAATACACATTTTTTCTATTTGATCTTATTGTTAACTGCAGCTTTTTGTACTTCCAGATGTATATTGAATGCAAAATCAACCTGTGCATTGCCACCATGCCCTCTGACACATGCCCTGATCTGTGTAGCAACTCAAGCAGTTCTAGCATGCTGATTGACAGCGTGTTCACTAGCACATACTCAATCCGCTCTGGGCCTGTGAGTCTCATGGTAGCTGATTTTATGAACAGAAATACCACTGCAACCAATCCTCCTCCAAGTAATGCTCCCTCAGCTACTGGACCAAACCCCTCCCAAACAGCTACTATGCCAGGAACTACTCCACCAGCTTCTCAAATTCCCAATGTAACCAGTACAAACCCAAATACAAATACTACTGCATCTCAAGGTAAGAGATCAGCTTCAATGCTTCACTTCAACTTCAGTTGATTAATAGTAGACAATTTATGCAATATTTGTCATATTAGTGTCTCACACTTACAAATTACTACAAAAAATTGGAAGCTATTGCATTTTTCTAACATTGCTGTCCCAGTTTAAATAGCCTACAGTCGTACCAAAATAAGTTCATACCCCTGGTAGACCCTGTTTTAAATTAATCTTTTTATTTTACCAACATTTATTCTGATTGGAAGTAAAATTACTTTTCTTGATTGACCCAGCCAGAGTTCCATCTTGAATTAGATAGTGGATAGGGGAAAGATAGTTAATTAGTTGTGGGAGCTAAAGAATAAGGTGATGAGCTTCTAAACTGAAAGGTCATTGTCAAATTACCAGACTGCCATGTGGCTGCCAAAAATTTAGATCACAGTCTAAAACTACACCAAAGATCCTTGGGTTGTGGTCTTTAGCCCCACCCAGTCTCGTTGAGCACTGACCTTGTTCATAATTTTTTAGACAAAATATAAACATTTTTGTAATATCTACAATAAGCTGGAGGGGAAAAAAACATATATTTAATTACTTTTTGAGAGATCCCTGTCTTGTTTCCTATCAGAAACAATATTTTCAAGCAACTGAGTCAGAATAATTTCAAAGGAAAATCAACAGGGGGTATGGATAGTATTGTGTTTAGTTACCATTTAGATTTATAACATAAATCTAACGCTGTATCCAACTCCTGTCATTTTTCCATGTGTAGCTCCAGAAGTGGCCACATCCAGGATAACTGGTGTGATCCTAATGACTATCGCCATGTTCCTCCAAATGGCCATCCTTCAATGAAAAAGCTGCTGGACAAAGACTTGTCAGACAACGGAGCACAGCATGTTTTTGTTATGTAACTTTGCAGGATAAAAGAAATTGTTCCAGATTAACCTGACAATAGAGGCATAGCCAATCTAATGCACATTGCTGCACTATTTAGTTATTCATCTTTCCCTATCTCTATCTTTAAAGTGAAATGTAAAATGCTTCTTTTGTTATTTCACTTACTTCACAAAATTTGTTAAGCTTATCTGATAGAAACACATTGTTCATCAGATAAATTTCAATATAACACTGGCAATATAAAGAAAGCCAAATAATTACCTAAAGTCAAATGAACTATGTTTTCAGTTGAGCAGATAAAAACATTTTGTTCTCCATCATCTCTCCTGTGATTTTTCCCCCCCAACATATTTTACAAATGTCATCATTATGTTTTAAAGACAATTTGGTTTCCAGTGTTTGTCTTACACATTATACTGAAAATGTGCATACCTGCTCACTTTCCTTGAAAACAATTATTTTTCTTATATTATAAATCATTTATATGTTATTGCTATATGCTGTTGATAATAAATACTTCTACAAACATTGAAATACATTAATGTTGACTTTTGTTGCAAAGCTATTGTAGCATGAATGAAAAATAAAACGCTACAATGAATGCAAAGTTGAATGCACTGATACTTAGGCAAATGCTTTTTTTTATTAAAAGCAACTTAAAATGAAGAAATCATAATTTTAACATATTTTGCAATGCATTACTTCCATATTATTTTATACAGTGTTGTGAAAAAGTGTCTTTTTACAGATTTATTTTGTTTTGTCACTTTTTGTCACAAAAGTTTCAGATTATTGACCTTAATGAATGCAAGTAAAGTCTGCAGTGCACTAGATGTAGTTCTGGGTACTTTGTGGACAAAGATAACCCTACTAAATGAAAAAAGCAGTTCGAAATAATTATTGTTTACCTTATCATTGTGTCATATTGCAATTGGAATTAAGACTTGACTTTTGCTAGGCCATTCTAATTCAAGTTTTACTTAAGTTTAAGGCATGTTCATTAGTCATCAATTAAACAAAAACAGACTGGACAAAAACATGGTCAGTGTGAGAATTCCAAGGCCAGAATCCCTGCTGACAACAAAAAAAGGTCTGTCTCATTTTTATCAAAAAAGAAAATACCTCTTAATGAGAAAATAAAGCTCTGTCTTATCTCGTTAGTCTATTCTGTAGACTAACGAGACAAAAGTATTACTTTTTGGAACATGTGCATGCTGTTACACCTGATCTAATAAAACATGCAGCATTTCTGAAAGGGAATTACCATCACAAAAATTTCATGGAGCACTTCCAGCAACTAGCCCTTCTACATTAACCATCAATGCACTTTTGGGGTATAAAGTTGGCCACTATTTGGAAGATTCACTACTGCTCAATATTTTGTCAGTTCGTGGGTCATGGCTCTCTCTGTGTAGTTTGCTGGAGTCCCAAAGCCATATATAAATTTCTAATCCTTTTTAGACTCATAGATGTCAATGTCTTTGGTTCTTATCGGTCAAATTTCTTTAGATCATTGGATTTCCAATCTTTATGTTGTAAGATATAGTATAGTGTAGTTTGGGATTTCTGAAATCAGACCAGATTACTATTCTATTACTACCAGAAATCAGGTCTGGATCTGTCTAGTGGAACTGAACTTGGGAACATGTTCCTATAGATTATGTTTTCCCCCTTAATAAGATAAATCATAATTTGAAAACTCTATTATGAATTTATCCTGACTGCCTTTAATATTAAAAAGTGTTTGATTCAAAACAAGCAACAAACCTGTAACAAACACTTTTTCACTGTGCTGTATGTTTTAGAGATTTTCTATTGTCTTGATTTCGTCTTCTCTTTTCGCACAAAATGCTGCTAAATAATGTTTTTTACATCAACTCATGCAATATTTAGAAGTATCCGAGGTGTGAAGGATGAGTGGGGTGTCTTTTGTACCTCTACGGCCACATGCACATCGGGAACTGATCCGTCCCTGACTGCATGTCCATCTACTTGACAGCTACCCTCGCACTTTACGCGCTCACGGCCCTTATTTTGTATTTTGATGCCTTTAGCGAGATTGTTGCTCACTAGCGTTACTGTATTTGTTTTCATTCTGGAATTCTGACCAATCCCAGCTCGATGTGGGCGGAGACTTTGCCGCCTTCACAGCAGACCACGCCCCTATGTTCAAGGAACAGCGCTTCATACATACACTGTTGTTAGCGACGTAGCCACTACAGTCAGTTATATTTCTCACATTTATGTTTGCCAACGCTTCTCAAAACTTTCCTTCTCTTTTCATCACCGCCTGATAAATGCTGGAGTAGCAGTTTTCCAGTCGGGGATCCTTTACATCGGAGTGCAAAGTTGTAGTTGTTAGCAGTCGATCTAGGTAAGTTAATTTATGTTAGCCGAGGGTTCCTGTGGTAATGGGGTCTGGTTGTTGTGCTAAGGTAGCCAGCAGCAACATAACCTTGCCGAAAAGACGTAAAAATTAAGCAGGCGCTAGTCGCTTTTCGACTGTGATGGAATCGTGTCGGTCTGTTTTATTCTATCTTAAAACTGAGGAATTCAGCAGCGGTAACGTCAGGCTGCAGCGCCGAGAACTTACTGAAGCTAGTCGCCAGTGAGGCTAGCAACGTGAATTAGCCGAGAGGCTAACATTAAGCAGGCTAACCTGGTGTATTTTACAGTTAGTTGGTTTTTGCCTTTCCTACTTAAAATTTTAAGTGAGTTTTGTTAAGAGACTATTGTTGCTAATAGAGAGTCTGTTTTTGGAAACTTTATCAGCAAATTTAACGCTTATTTGAACGTGTATGCGACGTTTGAAAGCGCAAGCACTAGCTTGCTAGCGGTCTCCGTGAGCTAACGATACTTAAGATTAGCTAAATGAATGACTGTCAATATAACTTAATTCAAGCACCGTGGTGTACTGTTTACGAAAAGTGACAAAACGATCCATTACTGTACGACTGTAAGTAAGTTTTCTTACATGTCTTCTACCCAGCAGAGAGGAGAGGGTAATGTCAGTTAAGCTCATCAGATGTTTGAATAAAGTGCTCTTTCAGGAATAACCCGACAGTGACAAGTTAGTACTTTCTGGTTCTGTCTCGCTGCCAACTTATAGACACAATCATAACTTGCTTGCCACATAAACTGAAACGGACGAAAGTCAACGTCAGCCATCAGACCAGCGAAAGCGGTCATCTTGCCGAAAACGGATAGCTCGGTGTTTAGCACGGAGGGGGAGGGGAGACGAGAGCGCTGCAGCGATCGACAGTGCCAGCAAAAATGGAGGCATAAATCGGATAAATGTTCGGTTTTTTGTTGCGCTGCTGTACTAATATCGCAGCCTTTCGCCGTCTGGCGTGTTTGCTTCTCGTTTCGAAGAAGAAAAACCGAAGCTATATGTGACAAAGACACACTATCTGCGACTGAAACGTTTGCGCTCTAACACCGTGTTCTTCCCAGACGGTGGTGTAGAGCAATGAGGCACAAAGACTACCCTCCTCTGCCTAAATCCGATGACGTTTACTTAGGGACCGTCAAGAAATTACTTTCTATGTACAGCTGTGCTATTTTGTAAAAAAAGAAAAAAAAGAAACGTAAGATATATTTAAAGCACGAGGGAAGGCTTGAATAACCAATGTAAAATAAAATAGCTTGACCAGTATCGGGTGCCACTGGAAAAGGCAGAAAACAAATCATATCTGGACCGATGTAAAGGGATGGGAATTAATGTGCAGCCACCTAATCAATAAATTAATCTCCAATAAATATTTAACTAAATAGCAATTATGGGAAATTATAAGTTTGGAGCTATTAGAAGTAGCAAAAAAAAATCATCTGAAAAAGTTTTAAAATAAATTAAAATTGTACATTTTACAAAGTTTATCTGTGTAGGGTAAAATGTGCAGTTGAAATTCTGATTGTTTAAGATTGTGATGATATTGGTAGCAATTACCTGCTGTCTTCTTCACTTTTCACTCATTGTCATGATCTCCCCACCATTTCGCTGTTTTTTTTAGTTTAAAGTTTCATTTGCTTTGACTATAAAGTGCAGTGAAATTCCATACAATTGGTGGCATACATATTTTTAATTTAGTTTTGATATTGCTGAAATACTTTGCATGGTAATGTGTTATGTCTTTTCGTAACATTTGTCAGACATTATTACTCTTGAAACGTTTGGTTTGAATTTTGTGTTTAATTTTGTTTGTGTCTTAAAAAATAACATAATGGCTGTTTGTAATGCCTCTGAATGATGATTTAATTGCATTGTTTGGTCTGGACCCAGGAAGAATATTCTCTACTATGATACGAACAAATGGTATCCTTAAATAAACAAATATATCATTGGCATGTCGATTGTGCTTCCCCAGTACTTAGGATGCAGTACTGTACAGAATCTAGACTGTTGTTATTGAAATGGCGATTGCAATTTAGTGTATTGTGCAGTTCTACTTGCTATGAATGACGCATATCCTATTAATCATTGCCGGTTGAAAAATATTGCTCACTATGTCGCTAATAATAGGCTAATAATCCAGCAACACGGACAGTTGCACTGTTAACTGTTTTCTGAGGTGTGTCAGTGGGCGTTTGGAGATTTGTTTCACAGTTTTAAATCCAGCACTGCCCTAATGACTACATTTAGAATGTAAGTGAGAAAGTTTAAGAAGTATTCTTGTGTTTTTTTTTCTTTTAAGCTCTAGTAAAGTATGCTCTAGTCTGAGTATGTGTATACCATGAAGAGACGTGCAGAAGACCCAGAACCGATTTTTGTGCAGCAGCAACCACGCCGTCCACCAGTTCAAGCTATTGGAGAAGGCTTTCAACGGGCCCTTGTCCCGGCCCCACCTGTTGTTGAGGCTGCTGCAGACACCATGCAGCCCTCAACTGGTATACAGTACTCTCTGCCCCAGGCCTACCAGGTATGATATGAGGCAAATATTTACATTCTGACATATATTTTTTTAAAGTCAATGACAGTTAGAAACCTGCTTTTTATGCAACTAGTATTTACTTGGTTCTGTTCTATTTCTGCCTTAAAGGTGCCTACTATGCCTCAAAGCACAAGTGGACATGGGCACAACAATGCCACACCACATATTGGCCCTCATACACATAGCCTGGCTGTGCAGTCTCAGGGACCTGCAGTGGTCCCAGGTCATGTTCATCCCCCCACACCCATAGCTTCAGTGCAAGGACAGCAGCAGCAACAGCAGTTTCAGCGGTTAAAGGTTTGAGCAACCAAATGCTTTTGGCTTAAGATGTCAAAAAAAATCTTTGTTTGATCATGTATTTCCACAAAAAAAACAGATCAGGGAATATGCTAATATTTTTTTTTACTTTTTACTTTGTAGGTTGAAGATGCCCTGTCTTATCTGGATCAAGTGAAACTGCAGTTTGGGAATCAACCTCAAGTTTATAATGATTTTCTCGACATTATGAAAGAGTTTAAATCCCAGAGGTCAGCTTTGTTTTCATCGGTTGATTTTGAAAAATAACAGCAACAAAAAATAACAATAATACTTCTGTGTTTCAAATTCACATTCAGAATTGATGTTTTTGAGTTTAGTTAAAAGTACTTTAGGTGATAATACGGTGTCATTGATTCTGTTTCTGCAGCATTGACACTCCTGGAGTCATTAACCGTGTGTCGCAGCTCTTTAAGGGCCACCCTGACCTCATCATGGGTTTTAACACTTTCCTGCCGCCTGGTTATAAAATCGAGGTTCAAACCAACGATCTGGTGAACGTAACCACGCCTGGTCAGATACACTACATAACTCCTCAAGGAATATCGGTACAAAACATCCCAGCAACTGGAGGACCTAGCCAACCAACTAGCCTCCAACAACACCAGAGTCTCCCACAGACCAGCCTGCACACCACCACTACCCCAACTATCGCCACTCAACCTGCTTTAAACAAAGCCAGCAAGGTGGAATACTTATTCACCTGTCTATTGATTGTAATAGCTTGTGGTGGTTTAGTGGCATGACATATTTTTGCGTTGTCGTTTCTCTCAGCAGCTTATTCAGTCTCCGGCCCACACACCCACCAGCCAGCCGAATCCATCCATCCCGTCGTACGCCTCACCACGTTCTCCTTCAGTTCAGCCCCACACTCCCGTCAGCAGCACCCCATCCAGCGGGCCACCTCTCCAGAACAACCAACCTGTGGAGTTTAACCACGCCATAAATTACGTCAACAAGATCAAGAACCGCTTCCAGGGCCAGCCGGATATCTACAAGGCCTTCCTGGAAATCCTGCACACTTACCAGGTGAAAAATATGACATTTTAAAATCTCTGGAACTTCTGAAGAACATTCAACTCACTCCTGCTTTCTTTGGATTCTAAATGTTTTAGAAAGAACAGCGGAATGCTAAGGAGGCTGGGGGGAATTACACACCAGCTCTGACTGAACAGGAGGTTTACACTCAAGTGGCCAGACTTTTTAAGAACCAAGAGGACCTACTGTCAGAATTTGGACAGTTCCTGCCAGATGCAAACAGCTCAGTGGTGAGTCTCTGAATGCAGCCACAGCATCGTTATGCAAAACTAACTGGGTCAGTGTTTTATTAGTCACTGGATATCTAATAAAAAATATATCTTCAGCTGTTAAGCACCACTGGATCTTCAAAAGTTAAAGATTTAGAAGAAGAAATCTTAAATACCTCCAGGTTTTCCCAAATAGATCTTAAATTCCATTTAATTATGCCTTAAATTTGTTTGTCATCAACATTAAATAAATTACCATACTGTGACAAAGTTAAATTAGATTTAATTTATTTAGCTGAAATAACTGGAATTTTGGTATTTGCCTATAACTTGCGTGTGATTACA
Source organism: Poecilia latipinna (assembly GCF_001443285.1). Classification (NCBI taxonomy): domain Eukaryota; kingdom Metazoa; phylum Chordata; class Actinopteri; order Cyprinodontiformes; family Poeciliidae; genus Poecilia; species Poecilia latipinna. The sequence continues at coordinate 202,709 of NW_015113146.1, read as the reverse complement.
ATGTTACCTTGTAAAGGCCTTTGCTAACTGCACTATGACTCGCATACCAGAGACAAAACTGCCAAATCGAGCAGGGTACAAAATCATGAAGCTGGAATAATGTATGTTTTAAATTTAAATCATAATTGAAATTTAACTGAGATAAAACTTGCAACAATCTTAACCAAGCCTCAGAGTCTCCGGTTCAGAATTTCATAACAATTTATCCAGAATGAGGATGTTAAGTCAAACACTTTGTTTGACATGCAAGACATTCTTTGTCTTGCATGCTTGAGAAAATTCTAAAGCTTTTATTAAAATTTAATGATACAATCCAGATATTTTATTTAACATGATTGTTTATATTTTTGTTGAATTCCTTTTTGTTTAGTTTCTCAGGAATGTTTTCTGAAACAAAAGTACATTTGGATTTCTGTTCTTTTTCTTTTTTTCTGTTTTGTCTGATCGTGATATGCACTTCTCTGTGCAGTTGTTGGGGAAGAGTCCTCCAGACAGAGCAGAGTCAGTCCGTAATGATCACGGTCCCACAGTAAAGAGACCCTCGCTGAACAACAAACAGAGACTGAACCAAAATGGTCTGCCAATCAGGAGACCTTCTGGAGTGGGATCCACACCGCCTTTCAAGGTACACTAAGACATCTGTCAGCTCTATGGATGTTTAAAATAAAGAAAAGGTTGAACATTTGAATATTCTGTTATGAATTGTAGATTAGCGAATGTTTAATTTATGAAACATATTTAAACTCTTGCAGAAAAAGGCTCTTGTCATCAGCAAGCCCCACGGCATGGCTGAAGTCAGTAAACTCAACACAAGCACTGAAACTATGTTCTTTGAGAAGGTCAGCCTTATTGTATTTAATAATTTAAAAAAAATCTAGCTGGAAGTAAAATTTTGATAATTATGACATAAAATCGTCTAAAATCCAACTTTTTTTTTTGCTGAAACAATAAAACTCAGGTGAAGAAGGCTCTACGGAGCTCAGAGGCATATGACAACTTCCTTCGATGTCTGCACATCTTCAACCAGGAAGTGATTTCTCGCACTGAGCTGGTCCAGCTAGTCATCCCGTTTCTTGGGTAAATCTGTGGCTTCTTGGATATCTCTCGTACCTGTAGACATTAATCTAGTAACGTTAACCTCAAGACTGTCCTTGTGTTTTCACAGAAAATTCCCAGAGCTTTTTACTTGGTTTAAGAACTTCTTGGGCTACCGTGAATCTAGTCATGGGGAGCTGAGCCACGCAGAGAGTCTACCCAAGGAGCGTTCGACAGAGGGCATCGCCATGGAGATCGATTATGCTTCCTGCAAGAGGCTGGGGTCCAGCTACAGAGCACTGCCAAAGAGCTATCAGCAGCCTAAGTGCACAGGAAGAACACCGCTGTGCAGAGAGGTTAGAGATGAGTTAAATATGTCCCATCATGTTACCAAGACAACTTGGGGGGGGGGGGGGCCTTTTGTGTTTTTTAAATTTGGGTCTTGGCAGTAAGATATTTTTAAATTTTCAATT
>NW_015113146.1:98742-198109 GCF_001443285.1 Poecilia latipinna | reverse complement strand
AGAAACACTGTGGAGGAGGGTGGAAAAAGTATTAAATAATACCCTCCATGTTGCCAAAAAGCCGGGGGGGGGGGGGGGGGGACTCTTGTGTATCTTAAATCTGAGTCATTGCAGTCAGATATATTTAGATATTCAACTTTTTTTTTCTTTTCTGTGTGACAAAATGTCTACTGATCAGAATAAGAAATTAAATGAATGAAATTAGTTGATCCGTTATCTTTCAATCTGAATTAAATTCTTTGTTTTAGGTTTTGAATGATACATGGGTGTCTTTTCCATCCTGGTCGGAGGATTCCACATTCGTGAGCTCCAAGAAGACTCAGTATGAGGAGCATATTTACAGATGTGAAGATGAGCGCTTTGAGGTGAGGAATAATCATTCTGGTCTTTTGCATATCTGGTTCAGTGTCACATTCTGTCTCTTAGCAACCTTGTATGTGTTTTATTGGGGTTGTGTGAGAAGGACCAACACGAGGTAGCACGTCATTTTAAGATGATAAAATAGAACTGTCATTGCAAAACCAAAGGTGACATGGATCTCAGCAGGCTCAGTGAATAAAATATGTGCCAACATCTCTCATCCTAAAGGGCTAAACACATTGATTGGATAATAGTTTCAAATGTTTTTTTTTTTTGTGTGTGTGAAAATTGGGGAACGTTTTCTTCCAGTATTGCCCTATATTTCTGCTTTAGCCATTCTATAGCCAACTTTGACCAATCCCCTTGTCTCTGCTGAAGAAAGGCATTCCCACAGCATGATGCTACCTCTACTATTTGAGTGAAGTTACTTTTCCTCCATAAATAGCATTTTGTGGGTAGGATATGCTTTGTATTGTGCCGTCACATAGAATCACAATAAAAGGCTTTGAGGTTTGTAATTGTAACTTGGGGGGGGAGGGAGCATGGAAAACATTTTTTTTTTTTCTGTTCAATTTGACGTCTGGGTAACCAGGGACAACTTGACACTTTTAAAAGAGCAAATGTATTTTCACTGTATTCTCTGCAGCTGGACATTGTGTTGGAAAACAACCTCGCCACAATACGAGCCCTGGAGACGGTGCAAAAGAGGCTCTCCCGCATGTCGGCTGAGGAGCAGCTGCGATTCAGGTTGGACAACACGATGGGCGGCTCTTCTGAGGTCATTCATCGCAAAGCCATTCAGAGGATATATGGAGACAAAGCTCCCGACATCATTGACGGCCTCAAGAGAAACCCCGCCGTGTCTGTACCCATCGTTCTGAAAAGGTAACGGTCTCTCTTTTAACTTCCCCAACATGCCGTAGCCCCATGGATCCTAACGCATCTCATCACCTGTTCAGGTTAAAAATGAAGGAAGAAGAGTGGAAAGAAGCACAGAGAGGGTTCAACAAAATCTGGCGGGAACAGAACGAGAAATACTACTTGAAGTCACTCGACCACCAAGGCATAAACTTCAAACAGAATGACACCAAAGTGCTGCGCTCCAAGTCTTTACTTAATGAAATTGAGATGCTATATGAAGATGTGAGTAATTTTAATGATTTTTATTCTATGTGTACTTGATTACAATTATTTTGGAGGTTTTTATTGTTGGCATAATCAACTCTATATGTTACTGAAACTAGAGGTGTGCGATACTGCATATTAATTTGGTATCAAACTGATATCAAGTAAATGCAGAAACCGCATCGGCAATAACAATACTGATACAGATATTGTTTGATTATGCTTGATAAATCGTCAAACTTCTGAGTTTAAGACGTTTTTGTGTTTTTTTCCCCGTTTTAATTATTTTGTTCAAACATTGGATAGAATGTGTACAAAGTTTATAAGTATCTGCAGAAAACTTTTACAACATAGTAACATGATTTGTGTGCATTTTTCCTAGATAAACAAAATGCAAAATAATATTCATTTGAGAGCAAATCAAAACAGATTTTTTTTTAGGTAAAGTTGATAAACCATAATGAAAAAATAAAATCAGATTTCAAGAGGGAATCTGAAACTAAAGTATTGATTTTACCACTGTAGTATTAATTATTCTTGTACTTCAGTCACTGATGTGTTTTGCATTTGAACTTGTGAGAATTAAAAAAAAAATACCACGATAAATTCAAACTTCTCCACCAGATTCCTATTTTTAAAATTCAGGAGTGTATGTGTAAAAATTACATTTTACAGCAGAGGGAAACTAGAGTTGTGAAATTGTCATTTATGTTTGTTACCTTCTACAAAACGTAAATGAAAAACTTCAGAACTGACTTAAGTTTTCTCTGCTGTGTCCTGTAGCGCCAGGAGCGCGCCTCGGAGGAAACCGCCGCCCCGCCCCCGAGCGGCCCCCACATGACTCAGACCTACGACGACAGCCAGATCCTGGAGGATGCCGCCGCTCTCATCATTCATCACGTCAAAAGACAAGTGGGCATTCAGAAAGAAGACAAGTTCAAGATCAAACAGATCATCAATCATTTCATCCCCGACCTTCTGTTTGCGCGACGTGGCGAGCTCTCCGACCTGGAGGAAGAGGAGGAAGAGGAAGAAGAAGAGATGGAGACGAACCAAGACGGCCCCAAGAAGCACAACGGCCTGCCAGGCCGCAGCCCATCCAAATCCAAGCTCTTGTTCTCCAACACGGCAGCTCAAAAACTGCGTGGCACAGATGACGTTTACAACCTGTTTTTTGTGAACAACTATTGGTATGTGTTCTTCCGCCTTCATCACATCCTCTGCTCCCGTTTGCTGCGGATCTACGGGCAGGCCGAGAAACAGATTGAGGAGGAAACCCGCGAGCGAGAGTGGGAAAAGGAAGTGCTGGGCCTGAAAAGAGACAAGAACGAAAACCCAGCCATCCAGCTGAAGATGAAAGAGCCGAGTAAGAACGAGTTTTAAACTTTATCTTTAGCACTCTTATCTAACTCACACAGAGCTTCTATATCTTCAGTCCACTTAAGTTTGCTAATGCTCACAGCATTCTTAAACATTATGATATTCAACAATGTTGAGATTGCATGCTTTCCTGAAATTATTTTATTCCCAGTTCCGTTTATTAGAAGGTAAAATCATTTTATTGAACATCAGATTGTTTTAAAGTAGACATGAACCAAATCTTTCAGACGTTTAACTTTTTACTTCTGTTTGCAGTAAATATTTGGTCGTAGGTGCCAATAAATGGTTAATCTTAGCTATTTTTCAGTTTTTTCATGAAGCAGTTGCATTTAATTCCCACAACAGATTAACACAAAAAATACAACTTTTTTTTTAAAGATCTGTTTTTCTTCTAGTAGATATTCACGAAAAAATATATACAGCTGCTAAAAAAATAGTGTTTACAATTTTTCAAAAGTTGTGTAATATTTTATAATTATATGGACTGAATAAAAATTATCTTTATATCTTAGAACTCTTTAAAAAAATGTTTGACAAAATTTTAACATATAAGAAGCAAACTTAAAAATGAAATGCATTTTTTTTACAACTCTTTTTTTAAGATCTGAGCGTAACTAATGATTTCCCTACTCCGTTATGGTGCAGCTTATATTACAGCCTACACCCAAGTAACTCAGTGTCCATGTTGTTTTGCGTCTGCAGTGGATGTTGATGTTGAAGACTACTACTCCGTGTTTCTGGAAATGGTGCGAAATCTTCTGGATGGGAACATGGAGCCGGCTCAGTACGAGGACTCCCTGAGGGAAATGTTTACCATCCACGCCTACATCGCCTTCACCATGGACAAGCTGATCCAGAGCATTGTCCGGCAGGTCAGTACTACAAAAAACCCTGCAGAAAGAAATGTTCTTTTTTTTCCCTTTAAATGTTCTTTTTTTTCCCTTGTTGTTGTTTATAGTTAATGTTTGACTTGAGAAATGTGTTGCATACTAAAACCAATGTGTTTTCAGCTCCAGCACCTCGTCACCGATGACATATGCATGCGTGTAACGGACATGTACCTGACTGAAAGTGCCAAAAAAGCTACAGGGGGCGCTATTTCTACACAGACGTCCAGAGCTACAGCAGAGGGGGCCTACCAGCGGAAAGCGGAGCAGCTGATGACAGATGAAAACTGCTTCAAGGTATCAAACAGCATATTAAAAAGGATTGTACAGCAGATCTTATAGGAGGTTAGCCACTGACTGCTGCTGTTTTGCACAGCTGATGTTCACGAAGAACCGAGGATCTGTGAGCGTGGCGATGGAGCTGCTGGACACAGAAGAGGAGAACTCTGATGAGCCAACAGATGCAGAAGTAGGAATCAAAAAGATTAGGCTTCTTCTTTTTTTTAAAAAAATTCACTCTTCATGTTAATCTGCAGGTTGGCAAGTGGATACGTATTTTTAAAAAAATCACATTTTGACTGCTGAGTATTGTGTATTGATCTGCACTCTAATCAGAACATTCACCAGTTAAACTTTCTTGAAAGCTGAGAGATGAGTTGTGTGTCATGGCAGTAATTATATTACTGATCTGTCCATGCAAATGCAATCTACATGCCAAGATCCCAGTTTGCAGATGATGTTAGGTACTAGGAGTGTCCCGATGCAACGTTTTCACTTCGATACCGGTATTGCAGATTTGAGTACGGGACAATACTGATATTGACTCGGTGCGATATCAGCATGAATCATGCATACTTTTATTATTTCTTTTGTATTTTGGAATCTTAGAATGGCTTGATCAGGTGATATTAGTCAAACATAACAATAGTCAACAACAATAGGTATGAGAACAGCCAACCCATTTATTAACCAATATCAAGGATTATAGATGCAGGCCCATAAAATCTAATAATCTTTTTTTGGCTGATATTTTACAGATTTCCAACATCAGTATCGGATCAGCTAATATTCATCACTATGGTGTTGCATTTTTATTCTGGCTCAAGGAAGTCATCTTTACAGAGATACAAAGATATCTGCATGCAGATTTTTTTTCTTCCTTTTTTTTTTTGGTGTAATGTCTGAGTTTTCAAATAATTTAAATCGTCAGCCATTTTTGGATTCTATGTATTTTTTTGTCCATAATATTCTAAAATGGGACAATACAAATTAAGAATTTGGAGCCAAAAAAAATAAGGCTGTATATGTGTAATTTGTCCTCATTTTTTCATTTTGTTTTCTCCTCTTTTTCTTCACAGAAATGGTCAGACTACGTGAGCAGGTACCTGAACTCAGATTCTGCTTCTCCGGAGCTACGTGAGCATTTGGCCCAGAAACCAGTTTTCCTCCCCAGGTGAGACTCCAGACATGTCTCCCTCCTGTCTGTGCTCATCAGACTTTGCTCTGAGGCTCTCGTTGCATCATTTTACAACATGTCAAACGAGCCGCCAAAAACAACTCCTTACCAGAGATAAGTGCAAGGCCAGACATGCAGAGCTTTTTACAATCAAATATAATGTGGACATTGTAAGCTCTACTGTTTTAGTAAGAGAACCACACGGGTTGCAGGAGTTCAGAGTTTACCAGAGCGTAGCGGTTGAGTTCTTAGTGTTGTTTTCACTTCTAAAGATGAACACTGCCTTTCATGGGAGATTGCACTTTATTTGGTCATCGTTTTAGAAAAAAAAAAAATCTACTTATTAATTTATTTACTTTATTTTTTAACAGAAATCTTATTTATTATGAAGGACTTTTAAAAATATATTAAGTTGAAACTTTTTTACTTTTTAAAAGAAAAGGAGGAATGAGTTGGATTTTTCACTTTGCAATTCAATGAGAGATGCACCGGTTAGTTTTCTGGCTGATTTCCTAATGTTCAAGTTAAATTAAAGTTTCTCTTTAGTTCTTCTAATGTTGAGAGACCAAACTATTAACTTTACTATCTTAACTCAAATCTAAAATCTAGGAATAGCGAGGTCATTTTTTTAATCTTGTCATACTCTTTGTTTGTGATTGTATACAGTGTTGTATTTGACATCTGTTAGCAACTTTAAATGGCCGGATGTTCTTACCCCTGGGTCTGCTGGGGTAAATCACACACCACAGTTGCAGCTTTTGGGAATATATTTTTCATCTCTGTCAAAGAATAATGATTATTGTAATCTTTTTGTTTGTTTTATAGAAAAAAAAATGTTGGTAAAACAAATGGTCTGAAAAATCTGTACAGAAAAATAGGGTTTAATAAAATGGATGTTTAAATTATTTGTTCATAGTCGTTTCTTTCCTGACGCTAGAAAGATGGAATGTTGCCTCTGAAATCTGTTATTTCTGCTGTTTTTCATTCTTTTGAGCACAAAAAAATCACTCACTGTTGTGTTTTTTTCTCAACTCACTGGTTCTTGGCTATAATTTTTCATCGGAGCCATCTTTTTTCTTTTCCTCCGTACCATCAAATGTGGAGGGGATTGCTAGCATATTTGATTAAAGAAATAAGTCATTGCATAGATTCCCAATGGGAGGGAAATTCCTAAAGTTCTGTTTCCATCGTCACGTTTCATCCTTCTCAATACATATTTCAGATATGTATATGTCAGGCAGCAGTTTTCTAGTGTTTCTCTTCAACAGTTTATTTTATAAATTGGCCTCACTGTCATGTCTTTTAAGTGGAGCCCTGAATGCAAAAAAATGCTTCACGGCTTCCGTCCTCACTCATCTATCCCCTCAGCGGTAAGTACACATTTAAAACCTTGATTCCAGTGGGATGAATAATTGCATTTGTTTTGGCTCCTGCACAAAAACGGGATCAATCAACACTTGTTTAGTTTTTTTTTATTTTATTTTTTAAATCTGAACAATGTCTGTGCAAAAAAGTAAGAGCACAGTGCAGAATTATTACGACTCGTGCTTCTGCTGCTCCTTTAGATCCACATTTCCCTCGAATGATTTGACTCCCTAAAAATTAAAGCTGATACTTGGTGAGTTGGAATGCGTTGGTTGGAAAAATTATGTTTTCTAAAATATGATTTTTTTTTTTTGCCTGCATATTGTGTCAACAACATATAAAAAAAGTGATTTAAAGAATTGTACTCATCAATTTGTATGATACAGATTTCAGAGTATTTTTTTTTTTACTCTATTCTGTCTGTTTATATAATCTAATATTGTTTTTTGTATTTTCCTGTTAAGGAATCTGAGACGGATACGGAAATGCCAGAGAGGATGGGAGCAGCTGCAGCAAGAACGCATCACTAAAGGCTCCTCTGACAAGTCACAGGATGGCAGCAGTGAGCTGAAGATGGAGTGCATGTTCAAATTAAACTCCTACAAAATGGTTTACGTCTGCAAGTCAGAGGACTACATGTACAGACACACTGCGCTTTCAAGAGCTCATCAGGTGAGAACAGGCAGCTTTTCTCTTTTTTCTACTAAATTAAATATAATCATTAATGTAATCATTGTTTACACTCGGTTGCTAATTGCTGTCGGATCCTTTAACAGCAAGGTGGTGCTGCTAATTCTCAATTGACTTTGTGTGTCTTAAACTCATTTGTAGCTAATTAGTTTTTTATAAGATCACCACTGTTGTCTTTTAGCAAGAAAGTTCTTAGTTGGAACACAGTTGTTCAGTCTTTCTGAATGGATTTTACATTAGGGCAGAAGTGATTAGTCGATTTAATTGCGAAGAATTGATTATCGAGAAAATTTATTAATCATTACATTCAAAAAAGGCAATTTTCTGAAAGAACAACACACTCAGAGCAGTGAGTGTGTTTTTGATCCAAAAACATGGATCAAAAATAATAATTATATATGTTTAGGTCAATAAGATGGGGATTCTGTGAGAGAGAAAAAGGTTTGTGAGTTTTACGGATGAACAGAAATTATGAAAATTACTGGGTTTTTTGTCATTTTCCATCAGCTTGCAAAATTATAACTTGTAATTAAGCCAAAAATGTACAAAACACATACAGTTAAGAACTGGGCATAGCGACTCCTCTAAGGTAGCACTGGAACTAGACTGGTAGACTGTGTTTTGCATACTTTTAGTCTTTCACAAGACAGATTATAGTTCACAAATTGTTTCTCCAGACTTCAGAATAAAAGTTTTCTTTGCTTCAAGATTTTTTTCAGAATAAATAACAGCTGTGTTCAACTTAATATTTTCAAGGGAACTCATGAACTCAGTTGATGTCTTTAACACAAATCAGATGCATGAAGTGTGCTGAGGCAGGACTGACCCTTTTTGTTTCCAGCCTGGGTTTTATGAGGAGCTCTGATGCCTCTGAATAGTTCAGGTTCAAAAAGGAACGCTGGCTGCTGAACCCTAACACTGCCAGTGTGTGTTGTTTTATAGTAAATAATTAAGTTGCATCAGACATGTGTCTGGTGCTGCCGATGCATGTTTGATTGTTAATTATGTTTATTCCTGGTTGTGATTCGTTCAAGGATCAGATTTTAAAAAACAAACAGATTTTCAGTTGCAGCCTGGATGATCAGGGCAGATCAAGTGGAAAATTGGCCAATTAGTCACTGGACGATTTCTCAACTAATTTCTGTACTTTTTGCTTTTTTTTTTTTCTCCCCCTCTTTTTTTGTGTGGCTTTAGTCCCACCAGCGGGTGAACACACATCTGCACGGCCGCTTCCAGACCTGGCTGGACTTCTGGGCCCAGAAGCACGTGACGCCTGAAATGGCCACCAATACTCACAAATGGCTAATGGGAGATGCGGAAGAGGGACTGTTGTCATGCACCACCACCTGCAGCCCTGAAGTTCTCCACTATCTCAACATCAACAAGTACCGGGTGCAGTACAGGACACTGTAGTTCAAACAGCTTAAATGCCTGCACATGTCAAAACTGCCAGAGGTGAATTGTTGTTTTTTCTCCAACCTTCCAAAACTGGACTCTGCTGCCAAACGATATTGGTTTTTACTTGTTTGTTTTCTAGTTCAAGATTTTTGCTGCAAATCCTGCAACAAATTTATTGGAAAAAGCCACCTATCAGAGTGCTAACATGTTCGATAAAAAAACACAGGAAGCGGCTCTCTCGCTCTCATCTGAGCTAAAGTTGAATTAAGATTCTCATCCCCAAAACTAAACAACTGAAGGATAAAACTGTTCATAACCGTTCATAACTCCGGCTGTAAACCTCTTTAGGCTTTGAATGTTTCCAGTTGGGGGTGAAGGCAAAACGATGCATTATACATACAGTATAAAAAATATGTATTCAACATTTCTGGCACCTGGTCGACATTAGTACCATGTCAGCTCTGTGTGTCAAGAACAGTAATTTATAATTGCCCAAAAATGTTTCTTGTAAATATGTTGTTTATAATTAGATTTTTTTTTTATCAGGTGTCATTGGTGTGTAGCATACAGTTTATAAAAATATATATAGAGTGTCAACATTTAGCCAGAAGATGCAAAGACTTTTATCAAGAAAAGGCAAAATTTTACTGTTTTTTTTACCAAAGGTTATCTGCAAACCTTTTTTTTTTTTTCAATTTTAGTGTGCTGAACATCTTCCCAAAGTGTTTTTGTTTAGTAAAAAAAAAAAAAAAAAAAGATGGAGAGAAAAATTACACATTTATAACTTAATTGGATCCCTTTTATGTGCATTTCTATTGTCGGTTTTTAGGACAACAGTTTTAGGATGATTGAATGTAGCTGAGTCTGAACAGCACTTCAAACTTTTTCTTGTTAATGAACTTTTCAAAAATATTTACAATCCGTGCAGGAGGGTCAGTGATATCTCAAGACGATCGCTAAAAAACTGGACTCAGTTTTACCTTTCATAGTCTGCCGTCAACAACAGCTCTTTGGGTAAATGTCAACGTTATGAATTGTGTACAGTTTAAGGATAAAAAAAATACAAGCAATAATTTCTTGAGTCATAGTTTATTAAAGCTAACCTGTATTTCTTGCTGGAATACAAACGTGGATATTGAATGCCCATTGAAAAGACATTTTTTGGCCCTTTTTTTGCCTTTTAATAAAATTGGAAATGTTTTTGATATTTTAGATGAGATTAGATGGAAGAGAGAAATCCTTCATATTTAATGCTGGAATGTGAGAGTCTCACATTAAAACTGTACATGTGTGCAACAGAATATCATTTAATTTCACACATGAAATGTTACATGGGACACAGAGAAGTTAAGATGAACATAGGCATCACTTCCTAGACAGTCTGTTTTCCTGAAGGTTCACTAAAGGCAGCGGTCAGTAATATAACCAGCTGCAGACAATCTTGAAATAGTTTAATACCTGGGTTTTTATTTTTCTATTTGCCGTGTTTGTTACAGAATTACAGAGGAAGTCCCGGGGGAGCCGATTGTACATACAGAGATTGTTTGTACCTTGTTTTAATGTGTCACTTCTCTTGACTTATATGATGTTGTACATGAGTGTTAGTATGGTGTTTGCCATTAAAATATCCTTTGAGTAGACAGAAACTCGTTTGCCTTGGTTTTTAGTGGCACTGTTTATCTTGGTTTAGCTCTTTCTCCATGTTCTTGTCGGGATTCCCCTTGGATACTCCGACTTAGTCTTGTAGTCCAAATATGACGACCCAAAACTGCCCTAAAAGACTCTCTTCATCGCCATTGGATATGTGTGTACAGAAGAATGGATGGAGGGTTCAGCATTTTTATTCAGATTAGAACAGGTAGTTCTGCCTTTGTTGTGGGGGGAGGGGAAGAAAAAGCAAAACCACAAAATTATGCACAAGAAAAAGTAAAAATCAACTTTCTAATTTACGTTGCTATACAAAAATGCAGCACACCATCAAGGTTAAAGTGCCTTGCAAAAGTATCCATACTCCTTGAACTATTTTACATTTTGTCACATTATGGCCACAAACCTCTTTAGCCTCTTTCAAGAAAACACTTCAAGGTGGGATAAGGGTATAATTTTAACATTGTTTTGTGACAGCAAGGGGAGGGTGTTATTTTCAAAAACGATATACTAACCAGAGACATCAGGGATAAAGCTAAAGACAGGTTAGTAGTAGAAAAAGTAGACTTGGCTTCTGAAATGAAAACCCAAATTTTGAAGATCAAATTGAGCACCGTTTGATCTATTATCTGAAAATGGAAAGCGGCACAGTTGCAGATCTACCCAGACAGGATCAGCTCAGGTGTGGGAATCTGTCAGCACTGCAATCTGTTTGGTGTTCACTCTAAGAATATGACCTTCACTGAAGAGCAGCGAGACGAAAACCGTTGTTGAAACCAAAGCAGTTTGCCACAGGCCATGTTGGAGACGGCAGAAGAGAGGAAGGTGCTCTGAACAGATGATACCTCATGCAAAATGTGACACGTGAACCTAAACTAAGCAAATTAAATACTATGTTAAACATGGCATCGTCATGTTGGAGGATGCTATGTAGACAGGGCAAAAATACTCTGTAGACTGGAAAAGTTGGTATTGTTTTAACTACCCAATTATCCGCAAGCACAAAAATGTCAGTTTTTCTTGTAGTCAAAAAAATGTCAAAAAGAAAGTTGGTGGTTTATATATACTTTTGCAAGGCGCTAAATTTCAGACATCAACAGGGTGTCAGTTGTGAGTTAATTTGGGGGAACGGAGATGTCTACTGAGCTCGTACGTAGATCCGCGTACAGATCACATCGTCTGCTCCAAAGATCTGAAAGGAAATGAGAGAGGAAGGAAAATGAACAACAACTTTATCATCTTTCCTAGATATATCCTTTGTTTATCTTTAGGAACTTTATTCTTATTCAATTTGGAAGACATTACATGTGCTTCAAAGTAGTTCTCCCAAACATTTCCCTTCAAGTCAGAACAACCAGTTTGAAGGTAAAACAGATGATTTTCACAGTAAATTGATATTTGTTTGTCAGGATTCCTTTAACAAGCACCCATCAGCATAGATAAGAACAGCTGTGGTCCAGAATAATAGCAGTCCTACATCTCCTAACCAGATCAGTGTTTTTAGGAAAAATGTATGAGCTGTAGAACAATTTAACCTTATTTAAGGGTGAAGACAGCAAACATAAATGCTAATGACTGTCTATCCCTCTCTGAAAAATCTAATAAAAAAAGAACAACTTGCTTGATGGAAAAAGTTAAACAGAGGGGAAAATAAAGAAATGTGGGACATGTTATGCTGTTCTGATAAAAGGATCTCATACTTTTTGGAGGAAACCAAAGTCAGGAATAACCAGAGGAAAAAACAAAACTCCTCTTTTAATGGATCAGACTAGAGCTGATATGAAGACTTAGCTGAGGATCTGCTTCAGGTTGGTCAGTTATATGTGATGTAACTGTGGCAGTGGAACTAGTACTTAGTAAAAAAAAAAATACATGGTAAGAGTGTTGTGTTTTTGCTGTGTATAATTTAAAACCATTTCTTTTTCTTTTTTTTATGTCAGACAGGCATAATAAAAATGGGTAAATGAGCCGATTCTTCACAGCACCACACCCAAAGCGTTTCCATCATGTGGGATGTTTTATTGTCAAAACCTCCTGCTAAGAAAGAAAATGTTTTATTTCGGTCAACATGTCCAACTGTGATATATTCATCCATTCCTGATCTTAAATCTCCTCACCATCAAAACACATTTATCAGATCAGTTCAAAAAGTTGAGCCGCATTTTTAAACTCTGCTGCTCCCCTGTTGTTGGTTAATTTACAGGTTCGATCCTGAAATTTCCATAATGGACAAAGCTCTTTTTAAAACCTGTCCTCCAACACACAGGCAGACAGTAGCAGAGGCCTTTGTTATTTAAATCGACTTTAATTAAGCACGGCAGCTGTCAGGTTTGCATTCTTCATCACATGTTTTGTTGTCTGGAGTAAAACAAGTGAAACAGCGGAGCGCCAGAGATTTATGGGCTTCTTAGGGAGTGTTGCAGAAAAAGGCTTAGAGCAACAGTACGTGTCATTACCCCAGGCGGTGCGGAGAGGGAGGATGGGGGGTGGGGGAGAACGGTTGGAGGGGGATTTAATTGAGCCGTGACAACTCCATCTGGCAGAGGGGTGTGATGTCATTGACTGGAGGTAACATCAGGGTTCATTAGCGCCATTCATCAGTGAGGAGAATGCAGCGCTGCATCCCCTCATTCAGGCCAGATTCACCTGGCTTCCTATTAAATAGATAAAGGGGATTATTTTGTTTTAGTTCTTCAGATAATTTAATTCAGAATACATTTGAACTCAAAATATGAGCAAAATGCATGCAAAGTTGCTTGCATAGAAAAGACTAGTTTCCCCTTTCCCCCCTCAGGAATCCCTTCAATGGTCATTTTGTTCATCAGGCAGCGACCTCTCTGAGTGGAAACCATTATGTCACCATCAGCTGACAAAACCAATGCTTTTTCTACAGTGGTAGAATGACAGTTTTTGCTAGAATGATAACTCTAAAAATGTACATTTTGGTCTAAATAATTTTGCTGCCACTGATAATTGCATTTGATCTGTGTCTGGTTTAGAGTCGGAGATTAATCTAACGGATCTGCTCTCTTTCCTGCAGGGGGAAAAAAAAAGTCTCCCAAGATTTAGATCTGGCTTCCACACAATTCTGTTCAATTCAAAGAATAATAAATAATAGAAATTTATTGCTGCTCTGTTGAACGCCAATCTTAACTGAACCCTGATGCTTGTTCATTTTTTTTCCAGAAATCAAATGGCTGGTTGTGCCATTTTAAGTCCATTTCATATTTTTACTCTTTAGTTGCGCTTGCAACAAAGAGTATTTAAACCTTGAAGAAAGTTCTTTTTAATAGCCAGCTTCTTTTATGAGTTGTTCATTTGAAAGCTGATGTTGATCTAAGTGGTTTGCAGAATGACTATTTGTCCAAGAATACACAAACATCATTTTTATGTGCTTCATATGGCAGCTACAATGCTGTGGCTTTTCCAATCTTTGGAAATTCCAATTCTGATTTATAATATCTGACTTATAAATTCTTTTTTTTTCAACACAAACAGAATCATTAAAGAAAATGAAAGCATAGTTTTTGATTTGTTTATCCTCCTTTCTTTTTATGAGTTTCTGCAAGAACTCAAAAAGTCTGAAGTATAATAGCTTGCAATTTGTATGCCTTCATATAAATTCATATTGAAATATATCAGGTTACACCTTAACCCCTGTTTTTTTATTTTATTTTATTTTTTTTTGTCCTTTTCACTGTTTTGTATTTAGGAAATTGACTGTTTCCACCTTAAACACCTACAAAACATCCAAATTATTCTGCGTTGAAACTGGCATTTCGTAGTTTATTTAGGTAATTAAAATGAGAGTAATTATTATTTTTTTAAATTATTTTAACCATCCGAGCCTGCACACCCAACCTTCCTACGTTCAGGGAATCTGTCTGGCCTCTGTTCTTACATTTGTGGTCCTCTTATTATGGTGAAATTATTTTCTTTCCCTCTCCCCCAAACGATTCAATTCCAACATGCCTATCAGATTATAGTCTATCACTCCAACATGAACAGACAAACACACCCTTGTCTTAAACAAAAACACATTTAGAGAGAAGAAATCTTTCTGTCACATCTGAAAACCTACATTCAGTCCAAATTGCTGCCTCTCCCAAATGTTTCCCTGATTGCCTCTCTGCAGAGGTGAGTCAGTGTCCACACAGAGATCTCCATCCATGCCAAATCAGACAGCCTTTTCTGTCTCGCTTTAGTGTGTTTTTTTTTTTTTTTTTTTCATGTCCATCTGGTCGGTAAACCCAGAACAGATGTTTATACGTTTCTCACAAGATCTTTTTTTAAGGCGGGATCTGGAAGCAGACGTGTTTCTGATGGATCCAAGGCCATGAAATGATAGGAGGAATGCAACAACAAACATATGTCTGCGAGACTTTCAATCTTTTCAAAGTGCTTCTTTATAGAAGTCATGAGAAAACTGAATGGTTTTTGTTTTCCTTGGAAATAAAATCATAAAGCTCTGTTAACACATGCCTTGCTTATGAAGGAATGTTTATGAACAATCTGAGATGGGGAAAGGATAGATGAATGGCATTTTCAATTTGCTGTGAGATTTCAAAACACTTCCTGGAACTGACATGGTTTTTGTTAATGAATGAACTTCTTTTCACTTCTCACAGTTGTTTCCTTCACATTTTTCTTTACATAAAACTTCCTCTGTAATTTGGAAAGAACTAAAATGTATCTTTTTGTAAAGATACATTTGCAGGGAAATCTGATTGTTAGAATCCAAAAAACAAACAAAAAAAAAAAAAAAAACAGTCCCATTGTTTTAGTTTGATGTTCATTCACTACATTCATACTGATACATTTCTAGTGTTTATTTTTGCTCCCTTTGACCTCTATTGCACTCAGAAAATGAAAATGCAAGTTAAAATAGTAGATAAAATCAATAAAATATAATTTTAAGTACTGGAATGTGCTGCTGAAAGATAAATCCACATACTGAATACCCATGCTCAGTTGTTGATCAGAGATTTAGGCAGGGTTTATGTCAAGCCAGTATGCAGACCAGTCAAACACAGTGACATCATGGTCTTAAGCAGGTATTGATACTTTTGGTCAGGTATTGATCGCATTTTCCCACAGGAAAATACAAACATTTCCATAAAGCTTGTGATGAAAATGAAAAGATGAAGCTCTCATTAATTCCCTGATAGATGACTGTTCTGTTGGGGACTTGAGAAACACAGCAGACCAATTCAAAAAGGTGACATAAAATCACCAATCATCAATGACTGGAAACTTCACCGTGGACATCAAACTAGTCTCATTTTTTTGCTCATCTACAAATGAAAGAAACTTTGCCTCTGAAAAGACGATATTAAAGGTTCTGACATTGTTTCTCATTCAGGAGTGTCTTATCACAGGAAATGCAACAGTTATAACCCAGATTACATCCTCAATTAAAGACTTTACCTTCCACTGAATTTTCCATTAAAGTGCTTGGATTCAGCTAAGCGTCTTTGGTAGTGATGTTTTGTTACTCTCCTCATGGAAGATATCATTGACTGTCGGTTATACAACTGTTAAGTTAGCCATCTAGCAAAGGCATAACATGGCATTTCTGTGTGGGAAAAAAAAAATCTATTTTTTTATTGGTTTTATGTAATATTCTAATTTTCTCAGAAACTCATGTTTGGGTGTTTATTACCTGAAAGCCATAATCATCAAAGTTATGAGAAATGAACACCCAAAAACTATCACACAGGTTGTAATGATTTAGGACAGGTATTTCACTTTTGTGTTGGATTACCTGAATGAACTCATACGTTTTGGACATGTTATATTTTTAAGTTAAATGAAGCCATTTGCAGCTGGTATCATATTACTTATGAAGAACAACACACATCTGTCGAACTTAAATGACATGAGCATTTAAAATATGCATTTATAGATCTACTAAATTCCCAACTCCCTCAATAACACTTATTAATTTCTTTTTGGTTGGAGTCATTAGCAGTACAAACAGGTGTGCTGCCGGTGATTTTGTAGAAAACATTTATAAACTTATAAAAAATGTTTTCTTTTGTTTTAAACAGTTAAAGTTGGTATTTGCTACAGTTAGTAGTGCGAGACTATGCAGCTACAGCTAAAAAGGATTTGTAGGAGGTCACTGTGATTACTAACGATTAGGTAGGTGAATCGTATCACAACAACAACCCCTAACCAATACTTCTGCTTTTGGACCTGATCAAAGACAACATCTTCTGCATTGCTGCATATTTCATCACATAAAAATACATGATGATCTCCCCCTGCTACAATCTGCACACCGTTCCCTTTTCCAAACCCTGTGCTTTGTGTCCCGCTGTGAATAAAGGCAGCCATTTCCAAGTCTGACACTTTGTGAAGCATCCAAACATCTGGTCTAAGACTCTGGTCGAAATCCATCACTAAGAAGATGAGTGTGTTTGAAAACCGCAGATTAGGAAAAGCAAACAAAAAGAGCTTTATATAAATGAGACAATTCTGAAGAGTTCAAAGTGTAATCACTGCCTGAAACACCAGATCCTTTCTTGTTTTTTTTTTGTTTTTTTTTCTCACCATTTTGCTATCTGAAGTAAACTCTTACCAAAATGAGTTCCTCCCCTTTGAGTTCTCGGCTCCAGAAGGTTTTTGGACCGTTCCCACTCAGCAGAGTCTGTTTGCAGTAAATCTTGTTTTCCGTCTCCCACGTGGCCAAACTCTGCAGAAGATATTCAGTTCAAGACGTTTTACTGAAATTTCACCTTCAGCTTCACCTGTCTGCAGTAAAATCAACTACCAGGCATCTGAACGTTGCCAGTTCAATGTGGCTCTATTGTAAAGTCTAATAAGGAAACTAATGTTTGATGTATTCAGGGGCAGATTTTAGTTTCATACCCTATATTTTTTATACGTTTTTGTGAGTTTTTACTTCTGTTGGTGCCCGTTTAGATTTGCCACCAGTTGGTTTTTGACTTACCTTACACTTTCTGCCATCCACCGTCTCCTCATTGAACTCCTCGCCTACGACGAAGTTGATCTCCGTGGTGCGTACGGTGGTGGAGGTCTTGATGTAGAAGTGGTCACCGCTCTGCTTTATCTCCACATGGGGTTTGGATGCAGCCGCCCCTGCAACCTTCCTCAGCATGGCGTTCACGCCTGAGATTCAGACACAAAATTCAGTTCAAGCCTTCTTCTTTTATAACTCTGGTGAAAAAAATATGAGTTCATTCAGTTTTAATTCTCCACTAATCTGGAACAAACTTCCAGAAAACTGCAAAGCAGCCAAAACATTGATATTCTTTAAATCAGGGCTAAAACCCTGCCTGCTTAGAGCTGCCTTTGAGTCATAATAACTGGAACGTTACCCCTGTATTAGCTTTCATGTTTTAGGCAGCCATGCCAAAGTAAAATCTATCACTTTCAGTTAATCTTTTTATTGTTTTTGAAAGGTAAAAAGGATCCATCAGCAGCTGCATGTAAGATTAACATCAGCAGATGCTGCAGATGTGGAGATCACAGCACAAGGTGATGAGAGGGAGGAATGTTGATGCTGTCGACTTTGTTTGACTCTCCTGTAGATTGTGATAAATTCTGTCCTCCAAATGGGAGGAAAAACTATTAACCCTCTGTCAGGGAGACACGGAGCGAGATGTGAGACCGCTTTGGTCCGTTCCCACTTTTTCCGAGAGTTCACTTCCACTAATGCATACACCAAAAACATTCTAAAATTTTTTCAGGCAGAGTCTCGCTTCTTGCGGATTTTATTCAGAATATAATTTAATTGTGACAAAAATCTTGAATTTTGAGTTAAAAGTAAAATACTAAAGAACATTTATGTGCACAGTTTATTTTTGATACAGCAAAAACTTCTTGTATTAAAGCTTTAATCTGTAAATAGTTCATCTCTCCAGTTTAATCACTGAGCAAACAAAGCTTGCTACAGTTTTTTTTTTTTCATATCCATCTTAAAACACAAAAACATGAAAGAAAACATTAAACACACTCACCCAGAGCTTTGAGTAACTCGTCAAAATTCTCGCTGCTCTTCATTTTCCAGGTGCCTGAAAAATTTGCCATTTCTCTCGTCCTGCTGTGTGCCGGCCGATTCCTCCTGTCCTTTGACTCCTCAGCTGCTTTTCTTTAGGCTATTTCTCTCCATCCATCCATCTCTCCTCTCCCTCCCTCTCTCCTCCCAGGGCGTAATGATCCAACACATCAAACCAAACCCCTCCACCCTGCCTCCACCTCTGCTTCCTCTCAACACACACACAGACGTGTACTTACAGACAGTTGGACACTTTGCTGGTAGTTTGCTCTGTGAGAGCTTTTAATGTTTGCAGATTGTTGCATTTATCGGTTATTTAAACCAGAGTCTTTCTCTTGAATCCTTGATCCTTTTCTGTACATAGACTTTACTTCAGCTGACAACTAACTTGTGATTGTTAAAGTTTGAAAATCGTGCTTGGAAGTTCATCATTAAACAAACAAAAACATGTATTTAGTATCCGACAAAGATAACCAGAGTAGAAACATAACGCAGATTTCAAATGTTATTATTGTTATGGAAGAAAAAGTGTCCAAACCAACTTTAGGCAACCAAAACTGAGTCATAACAGAGAGTTTTGACAATACTAAGAGGAGATTTTGGCTCGCATTTCTTTTCAGAATTGGTTTTAATTCAGCCACATTGGTTAGTATTTAGTATTCATTCATAACCAATCAGTTTAATGTCAAACCTGTGAGAGAAAATATTAAAGGTTTCATCAATTACTGTAAAGTAGACCCAAACCATCACACTACCACTGCTGTGTTTTCTTTCTTTCACTGAAATGGTGTTCGTTTTATAACATGATACAACAAGGTGTGTGTCATGTTATAATTGGTGGAAAACTAACACAGTTCTAAGAATTCCACTTTTGTTTCTTCAAATTTACCAAAAGGTCTTAAGATCAGCAAGAAGTTCTGTTGGCAAACATGAGACAGACCTTTATGTTTGTATTGGTCAGTAATGGTTTTGGTATCAACCTGATACCAAGTAAATACACAGCCTGTATAGACCGATTCCAAAACCGATACCAATACTGTTTAAGTTTGTTGTCAAGTGTCTGATCTTTAAACTTGTTTGTGATTTTCCCATACTTTGTTCAAACCTTGGACAGAATTTGGACAAGGTTTATATAATCTACCAAATACTTATTTACATGATTCTTGCACATTCTTCCTCAACAAAAAAAAAGTGCAAAATATTATAATTTGAGAGCAAATTCAAACAAAAAGAACATTTGGGGGTAGTGTTGAGAAACTTCAAAAATAAAATACAATTTCAACATGGAATCTGAAACTAAAGTATCAAGGTTAGCATGCAAGTATAAATCTTATACTGATACTGACTTGGTATTGATACTATCAATATTTTGGATGGATCTGCCCACCTCTAGTTTTGGATTTCAAACTCTCTCATTCATTTTGCCCAGTCTCTTTCTTATTGTTTATTGACAAATGCTGATCTTAACAGAGCAAAGCTTTGACTGCAGAGCTTTAGACGTTCTGGGTTCTTTTGCGACCCAGGTTGTCATCCAAGAGCCCATGGATGTGTCCATGGGCTCTTGGGAGTGATTTTGGAAGGACAGGCAGTCCTGGGAAGGTTCACCACTGATCCATGTTTTCTTCATTTTTGGGTTATGGCTCTCTTTGTGGTTCACTGGAGTCCTGCAGCCTTGGAAACAGCATTTGCAACATTTTCCAGACTGACAGATGTGAATGACTTTGCTTTTCATCTATTCTTGAATTTCTTTAGACATCGGCTTATGAGGTCTATTAGCCTATTTCACGTTGTCAGACAGCGGCTTTACAGGTGATCATGGCTTAGAAAGGGAATCACTTGTATTTTTGACAAGTAGTCAGTAGTTTTGATTAGCTTTTATCAGTCAAATGAAATAATTTCCATTTCCATTTTATATTTACTCCCTTAACCTTTTAAGTGTAAATTTGTTTGAAGAATTAAAACATTTAAACGTAACAACAAAAAAATTGTAATGTGATACTTATTTACAGCACTGCAGTAACTTCCTATTAGCATCATTTAAAAAATTTCTGAACTATCCTTTTACTACATGGATGATATTTCCAACACCTGAAAGCTGAATATTGTTTTTATACACATTCCTCATATTTATGTTGCAGACACCCTTTCACAACTTTCATCTTAAAGAACTCCACCCTCAAAAACATCAATGTGTCAACATTATTTCCTAAACCAATGAACTTTTGTCATGTTTGAATTAGGTGGTTATTAATAGAGACACTGATGATTATTTAAACTTACAGTGGAGGCTGTCGGTGATCTTCACCCACAGCCAGACTGACTGCTTCATTTTACAAATTGGCAGAGTGAAGATGTCAGCAAACCATATTTACTTACTTTTATGAAGAATAAATGCTCCACCTTTAAAAAGAATTAGGGATTGTTTGAGGGTAGCTTTGAGACGCAAAAGAGGAAAATGTCGACAAATTTCTATGGCTTTATGAAATCTACTGCCTCTGCATTATCCATTATTTTCTTGAATTGACTTATCTAACAAATAATAATAATATACATATCAGCTCTGTGTTGTGTGTCTTGTTGGAACTTGATCATTCTTTTTGTTTTCCTTTATTTATTCTTCACTGTATAAAATAAAGATGTTTGTGGAAACGGAACTGAAGTGTTTCACTCAGGAAGATTGATACTGTTCTGTTTCTTGAATTAATGCTCTTCAGTTTCTGGACGAGAGGAGGCTAAATAACCTTCCTCTCCTCCATCTACGTCAATTAAGATTTTAACTGATCACCTTTTCAAGGAATGCGCATAAAAAAAAAATACTGATAACTTTCCATGTAAAGCCCCACTGCAGGCAACAACAGAAGGTTGTTGACCATTATCATTAAAACATTTATTTTCTATGGCTAGATTCCCTTTTATTAGATTCCTTTTCTCTCCTAAACAGGTTTTCTATCTCTCTGCTCTATGTGCAACGGTCTAGTTAATCTACTTTATGGTTACAGTAAAAAGTCACATTTCAATGCAACTAAAGCTGCTGTAATGCGAATAAAAGGCTTCAAGATTTACATTTATGTGGAACTTGTATCTAATGCAGACAGATTTTATGTGCATTCTTCCTCGGGACTATAACAATTAGACACCAACATAAATAAAAACCCCTCCTTTTAAAATCTGTTGGGTCTCTGGAGCTTCCTAAATCTCTAAACACTCTTCACATTGCTCTCCTTCTTTTCGATCATTTTGGGGCCGATCTCTTGCACAGCCACCTTTACATCCCATGAGAATGAGGGGCCCTTCCTCTAACCCTGGCCAAGTCAGATTTGTTCCCTTTCTGACAGTCCCTCATCAATCTTTTTGACAAAGTGCCTCCCAGACATGGCCTGATAATTAAGGCACAGAGCAGAGAAGGGGGGGCACTCTGTCATCCCACCAGGAACTGTCAGCGCGCCTCAAAGAGGGCCTCCCTGTTTGCTTCATTCATCTGTGGATTTGTCTGCCGGTCTCTGGGTGGTTTTATTTCCAAAAGAGGACATTTGAATGAAAAGGGGATTGTTAAAAAAATATTAAGTGAAACTTGGAGAAAATTATAGAGCCGTGAAAGTGAAGTCTGCTGCCCTCTGTTGGGAAGTTAATGAAAGTTTTGTAAGAACATTACTTTTCTTGATTTATAAGTCTTGAGCAGTTTAGCTTTAGAGAACAGTGAAGTAAAGGCATTATAAATGCAACAATAGGAGTATTTCAGAATCATATACAGATGGCGTTACATTTTAGCTAAGAAGTATTTAAAGACTAAAATATTGACTAATTTTAGAAAATGTGTAAAACAAAGAGTAAGAACTGCAGATTTAAACTGCAGGTTAAAATAATATATGTCATTTCAAGTGCCACATCCATTCAGTTAAACAGTTTAAAATCTTCTGCAGATGCTTTCATTTCAATTTCTAACCAGCATAATGAGATGCGACCTTTGGTGTCAGGGAGTCACTTTTCATAAGATGTATGGTCGCCCCACGGTTATGCTCACATCAGAAAAACACATTAACAACACGGTGGCACAATCTGATGTTTCCCCTCAGACCTTATCAGAAACCCCCCTGAGGACAGAATAGGAAGGAACATTATTGACTTTCCTCTAAAATATGCAGGATATCTTATATCAAACAAAGGCTATTTCCACTATTTCTTTAAGATTATTGAAGGTCAACAAGTTCCGAATTTAAAGAAACACTTAAATTTTAAAATAAATATGAGGTTCTGGGGAGTTCTTAGCAGGACCCAGTATCTTACTTGTAAAACCTTAATTTCACTCCTTGACCCAGTTGGATAAGCTATGTAAAGAAAAGTACAACTGTATGAGGCAGCAATGATTTCAACTTTAGATTTATTTTTTTAGATTTCAGTTTTTCTTTAGATCAGAGGCTCTCAGATGATCAGCCAAAGTTTGAGAAACACCGTCTCACCTTACGGATGAGATCACATCTCTGAGCCAGTTTGATCCACTAACAAAAAAAAAAAAAAACAAGGGGCCCTTGGTTATAAACTTTTTTGTCTGTGAATGGCTGTTCTATAATATGCAATGTGTACAAATGTGTTACTGTTCGTATTGTACAGGTGAGCTTCTAAACTGAATAGTTAAAAAAATATATTCTGAATTGAACAATCCATGCAGATAATCTGACTAATAGCTTGTTAAACTTGGGTAGGAGAAGAAAACTATTTTAATCGTAGCCAATGTTTTTTCAATATTTTAAGTCTGAAGGCCTTTATGAAATTCACCTAAAAGTGTTAGAGGTGGCATAACTATATTACGTCATTTTATAATCTTTTGCCAGTTTTAGTCATTGATTATGTTAGTTATAAATATTTCAAACTTATATTTAATAATTTACTGCAGGTAAAAGTTTACCAGGATCTGCATTTGCATTCAGTACAGAGTTCAGCAGCGACATCCAGCTGAAAACATGTTTACTAGTCAGATGGTAATAATAAGAGACCAGAAATGTTGTTTAAAACCACATGTATTTTAGAGCAGAGAGGCATCAACAACAGTTGGTCAATCACAAAAAATGAAAAACACTTTCAGTGATACTGGGAGCTGTGCAAAAACAAAACAAAACACTCAAAATTGAAAGTTAGTATCATTTGACTGGAGATCGGCAAGTTGCAGTACCATCTTCTCAGTAGTTCACAGAATCTCAACAAGTCTGGATATAAAGAAATAAAGCCTGTGCAGTTCTGGCTTCAATTAAAAAAAGTTTCTGCAACAGTCTGCCAGTCACACTAAAACCTGCTCTTACTCTCACTCCTTTTCAACAGCATCTAATTTATGTTACGCATAAAAATAGGATCATTTCTACAAATTAAATGGACCATTTAAAATATAATCTCTCTTCTAAACTGCAACAAATTTTTCCTCAATGAGGACATTCATACAAGAGCAGGAAACTGCATAAACAGCATTGAACCACAATAGTTTCACAAAATAAGAAGCAAAATACAGCAAAATGACATTGACATTAAAAGCTCTGTGGTTATCACCCCAAAATGAAAATAAATTGGGTAAAATTAGTTCCTCTAAGATATGTCAATCCACACATTTTGTACTGAAAAGGACAAAACGTTATTGCACTCAAATATTTCACAAAAGGGTAATGGTGTTCACTCAGAGTTGCTTGGACAGTTTTAACAAGCAAAAGATTTCAATGACACAAACCTTCCTGTACAATAAAGACAGAAATTATAAACCCAGAATGATCAACATCAGGATAATATTCCTGAAAAATACTCATAAAATAGTGTACTTGTATATGCAACAGAGATGAAATAAAAACAAAGATTAATTTAATTGCCTTTTAAAAAGAGGCAATTAAAAAACAGTTTGGCAAAAAACAAAGAAAAAGTTAGTTGCTGCAGTCGGTAGTTTGACTTTCTGAGCTGAACTTTAGTGAAAATCAGCTCTTTGCTTCAGGAGGACAACACAAACAAGAGAATAGTCACACAAAGATCAGTTCATCTCGTTGATGAGGGCTGAACATAAAAATATGTTTTTCTACTGCCGTCATGGTGTTGACGTCAAACGGAAACAAACTTGTTCAGCTGCATCACAAACTGAACCCTTCGTCTTTACAGGTAACTAACTCATAACATCATCAACGCTATAACGTTCTGACATCGTTTTCTTCTTGAAACAAATTCAGGAAGTCAACATGGGGGTTAAAAAAAGGGCCCATGGCCCAAATTTTTTTTCCCCCTTTTTTTTTTTTTTTTTTTTTTTTTTACCAGTGTCTTGAATCTACCAGCTCTGGTCGCAGGCTCAGTTTTTTCAGTGTCTCATAGCCAACCACCATGACGATGGCAGTGGGTGCTGATGAAATGATGCGGGCTGACAGTCCTTTGGTCAGTCCCCAGCAGCCCTCCTCTCTGATCAGCTCCCTGAACGTTTGAATGATCGAGGTCCTCCCTTCAACCTGAACACACACGATCAAATCAGGAAACGCTTCTTATGAGGCAACTGCTTTCATTATTCATTTTTGTGATGGAAGAGCTGCTGGTTTACTTGCATCAATATTTTTTTGAATGCAACTGTATCTGTATGGTTGAATGAACTACTGTGTGAAACCAAAATCACAAATATTCCCGTTTTTCCCTATATCAAGGTTTGTTGTACATCACATTACAAAACCAATATGTCTGTTTTTTTAATTCACTTACCAAGCAAAGGTTTTACAGGGACAAACTATGCTATTTTAATAAATTATATAACATGCTTTCAAAACTGAAACTAAAATTGCTGTGTCTGCAATTCCAGCCACTGTTCACACAAAAACGACAAATTAGATGCAGACAGGCAAATGATCAGTAACAGCTACCTGTACTCTGGCTCTGACCACATCCATGGGGTTGGTGACAGTCGAGGCAGTTGCAGCAGCTAAAGGTCCAGCCACGGCCTGAAGGACCAGGTGGGGGCAGTCACTGGGAGCCAGTATGGAGAGTTGCTCTGTTGACCATCGCAAATAGACAGTTTATCACCTAAACCCGACCCAAAGCTATTAGACGCAACTATCACTCTTTAGAAGCCCTGACAATGGAGACAGCATAAAGTTTAACATCTCTTTTGAGGTTTCTGAAAACCCCTGATCAGCATATAGAAAGTAAAAATGCTTACCGGCATAAAAGTGATAGAAAGGCCACCAGGCGGCACTGTTTGGGATGTAAGTGAGTAATGAAGCCACATATCCCTTGTAGAAACCCCTGAAGCCATCCGCAGCAAAAATCTGAGACACAATGTTCCTGGTTTGCCCGAAAAACCTGGCCGACTTCCTGTTCTCCGAGTTGGAACCGAGGCGGAAACGTGTGAGGTGCTCCCCCTGGCCCTGCATCATCAGCTGCTGGGACACAACATCTATGGGCACAGTGATGCTTTGAGCGACCAGGGAGGCAGAGCCCCCAGCCACCACCGACTTGACGGTATTGGCCTCAGAGTACTGGGAGACATACTTCCTCACCAGCTCGTAGGTGGTTATGTACGCCTGGCCTGAGACGACTGTGAAGGTGTTCACCATAAAGCCGCGGTACAGGCCTCGGACGCCCTCAGTCCGAAGGATCTTGAAGAAGGCATCGAAGGTCCCGCCGTAGAGAGATTTTCCCTTCTGCACCTGCAACCGTGTGCGGATCAGTGTAGCTGGGTAGACAGTGACCCGAATGGCCATTGTCATAAATATCCCAAAAGAGTAGAATTTCTTTTTATCGAGGTCCTCCCACTCGATGATTTGGATGTTCCCTTTCTGCTGCATCCTCCCAGCTGTGGTTCCCCCCTCATCAGACTGTAGCTGCCTGACAGCAGGGAAAACAAAACAAAAAAACAAGAGTGGGTCAGAATCTACTTAAAGATATCCCACAACTACAATTCAATAAGGATTAAACAGTTGTTTAAAGATGTAACAGACAAGTATGATGTCCAAAAGCCAGATGAGAATCTGTGGCCCAACATTTTCCCCATCAAATCTGACTGAGCTGGAGATATTTTTTTAAAGCAGAGTGGGGAATAATTTCATACTTAATAAATATTTGCAAGCTGTAAATATTTCTTAAGAAATATTGAAACAGAAATGTCCCGTATTTATTGTCCCGTAAGTGGAGAAATTCTATTCTATTCCCACTTTAGCATTGTTGAAAAAAAAAAAGCATTCAAGGGGCTGAATACATATGCATGCCACAATATTTAGCTTATTATTTGTAAATAAAGACGAAAACTAGGCATTGTTTACCTTGATAATACCCCATTGACCCATTTAATAAAATACATTGAAAATTGTGGGTTGAAATCCACAAAAATTTAAAGACTTCAATAGGTATGAATACTTTAGTAAAGAGCAGTGGGTTGTAGCGCTCACAGCCTAACATTTATGTTTCATCCAACATGAAACAATGACATGCTAAAATAATCCAATAAGTAAGAAACGCAGAGTTATCTAAAACTGTGGCTTCATTTGGAAATAAATACATCACTTATCTGTGACACAGGATCAAAGGTCAAGCCTGGCTAAAGCTAACTTTGTAAAGTTAGTTACCAAACAGCTCTGGCCAACAACACACAGAGTCGCGCTATTTTTATAACACTGTTTCAATAAAAGCCTGTTCTCCTGAAAAGTCCACAGTAAATATGGTCATGTGGGTTTCGGGCTGACCCTGGACTCCAAAGGACACAGCGTTCTCAAACCGAGGACGGACCTGACTGGTTTTTATCCAGTGACACTAGTTGCATATAGTGAAAGGGAGTTGAACAAACAGGAATCAACGACTTTTCTTACGAATAGCAGCTTTTTACCCGACGTATGTGTCCGTGTGTGTTCGCTGAAACTAAGCTAACTCTAAGGTACAAACTGTTAGCATCACTGAAAATAAACACTAAGAAGCACTTACCTCACCGGACAGACCTTCTGTGACTTCTAAGACATACTCTGAGAATATATAAGACTAGAAATGACAGGTTTAGAGGGTAACAGAACTCACTAGAGTCGCTAAATAGCGATA
The DNA here is from genome assembly GCF_001443285.1 of Poecilia latipinna. Lineage (NCBI taxonomy): Eukaryota > Metazoa > Chordata > Actinopteri > Cyprinodontiformes > Poeciliidae > Poecilia > Poecilia latipinna. Next base: position 170,748 of record NW_015113146.1, on the reverse strand, counting down.
ACCTCTTTCCTTTGCTGTTACAGCTCTTCCTGCTTTCATTCAAACGCCATGCTACCCAATGAACCAATCACAGCCAAGCTTCTTCTTCGTTGGTATTCCACTGTTACGTATGCAGTTTTTTCTTTTTTTTTGACGCACTACCTCCGCCGTCTGGTTTTACTTGTATGTTCTCATGTGCTATTGTCCTCTTGTAACATGGATGCTTTATCTGAAAACATATTCTGTTTTTGTAATTTTTCTTGATATTATATAACTAGATTCAATAGCACTTAAGAATTTTACAAACCTTTATTGTTTTTATTTGTAGACCTGATTTCGACCTGCAGTCACATGTTATGATGAAATTTGGGTTTTAGTCTTTTAGCATTGTCACTCAAACAGAATGTTACTTATTTATTTTTTAATATTTTTTATTTTTGTGTAGATCTAAATAATTTTGTATCTATGCCTGCTAAACCTTTAAATGTTGCACTGAAAGGTTCCAGCACATGCTTGGTGGAACCTTTTTAATAACAAAAGGGCAAAATATGGTATTTATTCCTTTCCTTTCCCGTTTCCTTTCCCGTTTTTGTAAACTCTGGTTTTAGAGACTTTCATTACCAATTCCTTAGTCTAAAATGTGTGATAAACAACAGCAGTCTGAGACAAAATACATCCACAAAAGCTAAACTGTAAGTTGAAAATAATCTTGAAACCAGCCCAGTTAGACATCCGTGGCAGATGTTAGAAACCATTATTATTTTCTCTCACCTTATATTTTACCTCTCTTTTAGAAAAAAAATGCATAGAGTAAGGGATGCAGCAACTTTGTTTTTATCTGTTTATTAGCAGAACGTTTTCGGTTTTTTTTTTTTTTGCATCACAGATAATTTAAGTGGACTTTCAATAATTTTTCTTTGAAAATGTGTAAAGAGTGGAGTGCAAACCTTTCTGTAACAAAGTGATTTGATTTTTTTTTTAATGCTCCAGTCAGCTCTGAGTTTACTATATATAATTTAGTTGGAATTCAGCACTATTCAGAACTCCTTCCTGCAAAACCTGGCTACACTACCTTTTTTTTTTTTTTAGCTTTTTATAATAACAGTGACACAGCCCCGATTTCAGTTGGCAGTGGTCAGTTATGATGTACTCTACAGCTTCTCCATAAGTGAACAAAGCAACTATAACTCCCCATTGTGATCATTTCATTGAGGAGATAATGATGCTAAAAGTTCCCCAAGTTATGTCTAAAAAAAAAAAAAAAAAGCTTATTTGTTGGGTTTCTTTCACCAGGGCCATTGGCAGTCCAAGCATCAACGGTTCAGGGACATGGAGGACATGGAGCTGCTGCTGAGGGCGCTGGAGGCAACAGATGGCAGTATCCAGGCTGCCCTCAGGCTCATATTTGCCGGAGGTCTCCAGACTCAAAATCCATATCCCACTGACACAACCCACAATACAGGCAAGAGTAGAAATGCATGGTGAAGATGTCTAAATGCTAACAAATAACGAGGAAATTACATTTTACACCATGCGGCTGTTGCACCAGGGCACTATTCAATTTTAATTAATGAACAGAACAGTTAAAACGAAGCTCCACAGGTCTTAGAAACAGATTTGTTGTTTTCAGTGATTATAATTACTAATGTGACAAGTTATAGGAAAACATGCAGGCGATGTAGTCCCCCAATATGTACACTAGATGGCAATGTAGTTGTTCACCAAAACAAACATGTCAGTATTATCTCTTTCTTGTTTTTCTTTCCTAAATTTAAATTTGCGCTCTTGACGTACCCTCTGCTGAAGCGTTTGGTGATGAATTGTTTTTAATCATAGCTTTGTTCCTCATATTTCAAAGAGGACATCGTGATTAGCCAGCCTGGGACATAAAAGCTGCACAGATATGCTGTTAGCTTTATTACCATCCACTGAGATGTAACTCTCATTGTTAGAACACTGTAACCATTAGCTGAACCCTCTTTTTTTCAAACCCCCTCCCAGCCTTATTACAGACAGATAGATTTGCTTTGTCTCGTTGTCTCCCATTTGGGTATTTTAGGGGAAGACACACTACGTCTGCCCCCCCGCCCCCATTCTCATGACTTTCCACAGCCCACCATCCTCCATCTACAGTAATTGCCCTGCTTAGTTTTATTGCTGCATCTGTGAATGTGACAGCTCAATCAGTGGATTGGCCTTTCATGAACACGGCACCCAAACAGCGCTTTGTGTCCGTCTGTCCTTGTTACCATTTTATAGTAGGCACCTGTGGGCAATTTCCACCTCAAACTGCCTTCAAGGGTGTTTTAAAAAACAAGATATTTCTATTGTGCTGAAGCAAAAAGTGTCACCGCTTCAATAAAAGCATTAGAGAATAAAAGCAACGCCGGCTTTCAAGCAAATTAAAGAGGAGACAGATGTGGTTTCTCTGCGAGACACTAGCATTTAAACTAAGCAGATACAATATATAGACCTGCTTTCTAACACTTCAGTGGCTGTTAAGCTTTGGAAGCGGATGCATCATTAAATACAATGTATATCCAGGGTAGTATATCACTTACATGCTTTTCAGTACACTGGCTGACTCTTTCTAAGCAGAGCCTTCACATCATTGTGGACAATTTTCTGAGCCAAATTACATTGCAAAGTTATCTTGGAGATCCATAAATGGTGCACCGAACACTATTATGGATATGATTGTAAAGACGCTTTGACACACCACATCAAGGTCCATTTTGTTTCTGAATGTAAGACTGCAGCTGATTGTGTGTAATCTTATAGATACGGATCAACATCATGGAGGCTCTTTTCACTTGTTTCTTTTCTTAATCATCTGAATATGAACATCTTGACTACCTCCAAAAACTTTTAATTAGTGTGTTCAACTAAACTGGTGCAAAAAGAAGATATTTTAGTGGTTGCAATAGGATAAAACATTCAAATGTTAATAATTTTGTAAGGCTAAAATTACACATAAATATAGAGAACTTGTATAGAGTTTTGTCACACTTTTACTTTGAAAAAGTGTGACAAACTGTGTTTTGCCTTTCCAGTGCACCAACTTTTGATTATAGACGTTTTCAATAATTCTGAAGAGACAATAATTGAGAGTTAGAATTGTCCAGCATGTTTTCGTCAGTTCTAGGATGTTGCATGAATGATAGATGCGTAATTTTGAAAGACCACTTGTGGGCAGAGGCAGGAAGCAGCATAAACAAGAATCGTCCCTTATGAATCAATCCCAGTGTTTTGAACTAGGCTCAGTTCTGCCCAATTACTCCCATGGCACCTTGGATTTATAGATAATGAGCAAGGGTCCTGCACTCTGTCATTACTGGCAGCATATCGGGCCAGAGGAAATAATCAGCACCAGGCGTGTTGAAATTGTGAGGAAGCTTGTCTAATCAAGCCTCCACAGACATGCAAAACAATGCAGACACTCTTCTATGTAGATGAAATCCTCAAACATCTCAAAGCAGGAGGAAAGGATCGGGTTAGCATAATGGCCTCTGTATGCTTTTGTCTCTCTGAAAGAAGGCAACTCACGTGACGTCAGGTCTGTTACCCAAGATTGGTTTCCACTGGGTATGACTGAACAGAATATGAAATGCGGTTCCGTTAGATACAAGGCTGTTTTGTAGCCTCATCGCCCACTCATTGCTTTCAAGCCATGCTTCTTATTCTTTCTGCCTCTTTCTCAACACTTACTTTGTCCACAAAGCTTCTTTGATGCATTTGATCCCAGATACTTTAACCCCTTTATGGAGTTTCTCTGGAAGAGAAAGAGGCTGCAGCAGAGTGGAGGGCAAAGACTGCATTTCAAAGTAAGCGAGTTAAGTCTGAAATACCATCTCTAGGTTTTGTTTTAACTGAAATTGATGATTTAATTGAATATTGTGAAATTCTTGGCAAAATCTAAAATTACAGTTTCTATTTCAATTGATTTTTGAAATTTGCTTTTTTTATTTTATTTTTATTTTTTACTAGATTTAAGTTTTGTTTTGCTTAGACAGAGAGAAAATTAAAATTCAATATTGCACACAGTCATATTAACAAATAAATTCTGGGGTTATTGTGCGAGCCAACTTTGGTTTGTGCAGCGCAGGTTTCTGCCAACAATCACGGAACTCGAGATGCTTTCATCAGCCCCCTGCGTGTGCTCCTTCCGCATGTCAGCCAGCTGCGTTCTGGCCAAAATGTGTTGGTAAAAACCGCTTTATCCTCACAATGCAGCGGTTCCAAAAGCAATCGCAGAGAAGGAGCCAAGGGATTTAACTGTTTAAGCTGCCTTCAGCTGTAATGAGCGCTAAACTGCCAGCCTTTAGGTGAACAGTGGGGCTGTGTTTGGTGACAAACGAACGCATTGAAAATAGTCTTATACTGCTGCTGCATTGCAAAAGTAAACTGGATATTTTGTCTTAGCATTGTTGCAGACTGGGAAATTCAGAAGTAAAACTTAAAAGCCTTATCTCACCACTGCTCATTTAACACTACTCAAACAGTTAGTGAAGGTATTTTTTATTTTTTTTTATGGGAATCTATTATGCTTCCTTGAAGAGGATTCATAAGAAGAATAAATAACACACAACCTATTGACCAATTGGGAGACTTCTGAAGGCATTTATAAGTTTGGGGTACTATGATACCCCTGGCCTGGGAACGCCTTGGGGGTTCCCCCAGAGGAGCTGGAAGAAGTGGCTGGGGAAAGGGAAGTCTGGGCCTCCCTTCTGAAGCTGCTGCCCCCGCGACCCGACCCCGGACAAGCGGAAGAAAATGGATGGATGGATGGATGATAAAAACAGTTTCTTTCCTCTCCAAGTTAGACACTATTTTGCCATAGTCTAACACATTAAATCCTAATAGAAGACTTGGTTGAAATGTGACAATTTGTGAACCAGATGAATAGGAACAAACTTTTGCAAAGCACTGGATATATCACAGAACCTGGCAGCATCAAGGATTAATAAACAACAAGTGGTTGAATACTGGTGCTAGATTCTGTCCTTGATTCAAACAGTGGTTCATCTTCCCTAAATATTGAGAGGCTTCACCATGGTAACTGGTGCTGGAAGAGATACTGGAGGAGGCTTTTACCTCACAAAATAATGACGTTTTCTTCTGATGTTGGTGTGTGAGGGTGCAGACAGGAAAAACACAATACACATTAAACTCATAAACCCAACTTTATTTATTTTTGCACCATGATGCCTCTATGTCCCCATTTAATACATTCAGTATATACATTTGGCCATGGGGGACTTTACAGAGATGCGTTACACTAGTGCATACATACGTGGCACGAAAATGTACACAAGGAAAACTCAGACATGCCACGTTACCACGATAAAGCAATAACACGAGAGAAGACCCGGGGCGAGTCGATGGCTGATGTACGCAGACACACACGCGCATTCACACACGCAGTTCATGGCTTTATGCATGCACAACAGCTTTTTAACACACACACACACACACACACACACACACACATAACCTTTAAGACACTTGCGATGGAGAGAGGGGCTCTTTCAGGTTTCCATAATAGAAATACGAGGATGTTAAGAATGTCTCTGCTGACTGCAGCAAATTCCTCCCCCTCATCACAACTCCCTTCCCTCCAACTCCCTTGTACTCCAGCTCCACTACAAGTCTCCTTTCCTTTTTCCCAAAGCTAAGGCCTCTCAGCAGGCAGTGCTGCCATCATACATGGGCTCTTTCCTTTAGTGGAGTAGTACTCATCAGCAGCAGGAACTATATAAAGAGCCACTTCTATCATAATCATATCTGCTAAACCCTGAACATTCGCGACAAAAAAAGACACGATACATAGTTTATTTTAAAATTAGCTTTCTAACTTCAGATATCTTCTCTCAAGAGAACACAGGTCCACAATGACAACATACTATTCCTCATTAAAGCACAAAGACACACCCTCAGAATGCAATGTCTGTCTGCCCACTTCCTACGCCTCTAACCGGGTCACTCTCCCGATTACGTCTCCTCTTCCTCCTCCTGCCGGACCTATTGTACCATCATAAGCTTTTCACTGAGGCACAAACTCCACCCAGTTTCCCCTTTTAATGACTGCAGTTTACAGTTGCATAGCACACAGCAGGAGTAATGGTGAAAGCCAAAATGTATTCCACTTTTACAATAAATTGTGTCAGATATCTTGGGTCACTTCCAGCCTAAACCATTTTGCTGTTACATGCTCATTAAAGCATTGTACAGTACTTCAAACATGCGTATTAGACTGCATTTATGATGTCACGCTTTGAACAAATCCATTTGCTCTGTCATATGAATGATTATTGGTTTGGGACAAAGTAGAAAAATTGGACCAAAAGCCTAACAGTGCTGCTTTGAGGTGCTAAAAAGATACAGAACAAAAGTAAAAAAAAAAAAAAAAAGAAGAAAAAAAATCACCTATAAGTGCTTCTTTTTAGAATTTAGAGGTGAAACAAAGATCTAGCATCCAGAAATGTTTGAGCACAAGCAGTAAGCAGGTCTCAGCAGGGTTAGACTGAATGTGAACACATTCTCTTAAGCATCCAAACAGTGTACAAGTGGACATCTGAAGGTTTTAATGCAAAGTGGTAGCATGATCGGCTGAAGGAAGGTGTTCAAATGGTTCGGACGGGCAGTGCTGTGATTGATGTGTTGGCCCGGTGGGTTGGTGGGTGGGCGAGTGCTTGGCAACCTTGTTGGACATGTGTCTCAGAGGCAAGCGTGCACTTAGCAGAGCAGGAGACAAGAAAACAACGCAAAGTTCCTAAAACCCCCAAGATTCCATCAGAACAAGGAGGGCGAGCAGGTTGAAGCGGAAAAACGTCGGTAATAGTTACCCAGAATAAATAACAGTCACAGAACAATCGCTGAAAGCAGGATTGGGAAATTAGCTGATCTAAGCTGACTTATTTGACCCCATGCATTATAAGGCATTAAGCAAACATTTGTTACTGACATCACATAGTATTTATAACAGTGACGATACATACAATTCCTGATCTGAAACAAAAAGGCTTGTTCTTATAATTCTGATCATTTTTATAAAGAAAGAAAAAAATATGTTCCTAAAACCAATGACACAGTTTTAAGGTGATTGGGAATGTCACAGGGAGAGCAGATCGATGTCTACAATCCCATTGTACCTATTGATCTGCAGATGGGGGAATGAAATTGATTTTCTGAGGTAGACAATGCAGGCATATTTCATTCTCCCCCATGCAAAGCCATTCCACGCAGGGGTAGGGGGGATAATTTGGTCCATTTGGACAGGCTCCGGTCTCCAGCCTTGGCCAATTTTACTGTGTCAGATGGGTTGACCCATCCATCATGCTTTTCCTGCCTGTCTCACCATCGTGGTACTTACATTGTCACTGGCGTGATACACCCACTCAGTGATGGATAGCAGACAACATGCACTATGACAACATAGAGACATCAGTCTGCTCAGCTCACAGGCCTCTTGTTTACCCACAGCTGGGGATTCATACTCGGTCACGTTATTCAATATCTGGGTTGCTGCGCAAGGTCTGCGTGGACAATATTGTGCAACAGGCATCATAAATGTTGTCGTCCTTGTTTTCTCTTCAAGTCCCCTTTGAAATAAAAGTAAAGCAACAACAGTGCCTATCCAAATGAGATGCTCAAACAGCTGGAACAGGTACAATAGTTTAGGAGAAAAGACTGACCCCAGTGACCAATGATGTGTTGTACCTCTCTTTTCTTTGAGTGTTAAGTGCTACGAGCTCTCAGCTCAACAATTACTGAAATGATGCTCATGAGATAATCAGTCTCCAATGCGATAAGAGTACGTCCGCATAAATAAAACACAACAAAGTAATAAAAACATCTGGAATATTGAGTCTGTTTGTATGAGATAGTATGAAAGTGGCCTTCGAAACCCGTTTGGAATCCTTCAGCCAGTGAGGTGAGTCAGAATCAGCAGTTTCGAATGCCGATGTTCATGTTCCCGTAATTTCTGCCCAGACGGAAGGGAAGCGCAGAGGCATGAGGACGGGCCCAGTGAGTCCTGCGTTGGGTCGGACGCCTGCCACATGCCCCACAGCACTATAGTGTCCTGATGCCTACGGGGTACAGCAGGGACATGTGTTCAGCCCCCTTAATGGGCAGCTTGCAGCTTGAGTAGAAGTGTATGATCTCAGGTACGCTGTCGAAGGGGCCACTGTTCTGGCCCAGGATGTACTTGTTCTCCTTGGTCCGTGACAGTTTCATGTGCATGAAGCCCTGGCTGCTCCTGGAGACAGACAAGGGAAAAAAACAAAACAAAACGAAAAAAACCACAAACCGTTAGCAAGTATACAACAGAAAATCTTTTAGACTGCCCAGCATTCAGATTAGAAATAAATCACATACATTCATGGCTTAAAACATTAATGAGATAAGGGTGGAAAGAATAGAGCTCTCTGTGGATCATCTCTTCCTGATTGGCACCTGCTTCTGTTTTTATATATAAAACATAACAATGCTGTAAAAGCCGGATTACCTCTGATAAGGTCGAAGCCACCTGGAGCTCAGACTAAAAGGGAAGGATGCTTAAGGTCCCTAGAATTCAAGCAGCACATAAAGATTGGGCTGATGAACCCCCTGGATAAATCACTTAAGCTACAGCAATAAAGGCACAGCAAATTAAAAGCCCCCAGTGTGCCAGGAGCTTTGGATCAATACATTTTACAGTGTGCCAGTAATCTGCTGCCTAAAAATAGAAAGTTTTTTTGAGCAGCGTGGGAGGTGTTAAGTAATGCAGCACTAGGCTTTAATGAAGGAAAATACATAAATGTTTCCTATATGCAGCAAAAATATGCATTAGGAGAATTTGTCCTTGCACAACACTTCAACATAAAATCTCTTTTAATCATTGGATGCTTCAAATTAAGCTCAAATATATTGTAGCACATAATGGCATGTGTTTAACATGATCTGAAATGTTTTTTTTTCTACCTCACTGAACTTCCACCTGATCTATTCCAAGTTTTTTCTTCTTATTGGAAATGTAAGCTCTGGATTTAAAAAAGACAATGGGAGAAAATTACAGCGTTTATATTAAGGAAATAATAAATGACAGAAAAAGGAATAGGGGATATAATAATTCATAAAGCAATCCAATAAGCAAACATTAGATGCAAGGATTGGTGGATTTTTTTTCCCAATACTCCTCTTTTTCCAGGCTTATGTAGACTTGGAAAATGCTTCAATAGTGTCATACTTTTACAACTTTTAAATTAATTCTCCAACACCTATTTTTTTCTACAACAGAAACACAATTAATATTTTGCTAAACATACTATTTTAAAAAGATGCTATTGTGAATCTGATATATTTTTATTGAAGGATATCAAATCCTTGGAATGTCATTGTTTTACTGCAAGACTACAGAGCAGGCATGTTTAAGGTGCTAAATAGCAGATATATGGTGTATTTATGAAGAAAAAAGGAATGGGTGACTGCTTTATACAAGCATCAAACAGGCACAAATTTCTGATATATATATATATATATATATATATATATATATATACACACATATATATATATCCTTGTACCCTTGTGGTGTACAGCCTAAATGAAAACATAAACAAAAACAAAGTATCACTTTTTCTAATGATGGGGTCAATTTAGGAAAAGACATAAAATTTCAAGTCGGAAAGATTGTTTAGGGTATTTTTTCTACATCTAAACATGCTAGTGGGTTACTTTTGACCCGGAAGACAACACTAGGGTTAATCAATACACACAAAATTCTTACTTGTAACCACCCACCAATATATCCTGCTATATTTATATGCATATTCACATAGTGTTATCTGTGACAAACAGGAGCATAAACAAGGCTTTAGGCACCTTCTGTGCAAGTCTGTACTTTGCAAATCATGTAATTTCATGATAGAGCTGGCGGTAGTTCTCCCTTCCTGCATGCAAATAAACAAACCAGACAAATATCTACAGAGTTCAATTAAAGGACAACCATTAAGAATGAATAAAGAAGAATATATAAATACAGATTTAAATCAATGAGTGCAGTTCCAGTTTTAGGAATTCTCTTGCTGTAAATTCAGAGATTACAGAGAATACATCAAGATTCAAGTTTCTTTTCATGGAGACTGAATGGGGGGCATATTTTAAAACTAAAAAGCATTTCATAGACGAGTCAGAAATGCAGGATTGCTAAGCTACAAACTGAAGTAAACAAAACTATGAGACTGCTCCATTACTGCCCCTCTGGTTTCCATTTCAGAGCAAAATCATTAAGTCTATCACAGTTTGAAGAGAATGGGACAAATGCTTCCCCTAATGCATTTCTTTCCAGTTTCATGATTCTGCAAACTTAAGAAAAAAAAAATAGCTCTGTAAAATGCGTCTGATGAATCTTCAGCATGAACACTGCGCTGGCAGGAGGGTGTTAGGTTACTCAGAGCCACACTTAAAAAGGCAAACACATCAATAACAGCATTTTTAGATTCCCAGCTGGTTTCCCAATCGGAGTTCAGAGCTCCTTATCACGTTACGGTCCAGCAGAGACAGAAACCAGGACACAGCAGTGTTGTTGATAAAATGAATGTGGGGCTGTTTTTAGAGCTGACAGGCCTTTGTAGCGTTATCATATTCCTGTGTTTGTGGACCCTCTATTTGTGTAATCAGGATGAATCTCACCAGGGAGGTCTGCTGTCGTGTTTATTGAGGTTTATGACTTTGATTTGAACCGAGCGGCACTCAAAGCAGGAACAGCCTGACAGCTTATCTCCACCTCCAGCATATTGGATTGCTTTGTGAATGATGCTCTCTGCATTATGAATCCACAGCAGCTGAAACTGAGAAGTCATCAGCCAAAATGATGATGACCCCCCGTGTGACTTTTATTCAGGCATCAGATACTGTGTGCCTATTATTTCAAATGTGGACAAACTATAAAATAACTGGGATGATCCATGCCAAGCTATTAGTCACTAATATTATTTAATAGCTTAGCACTGGATGTTTTCATTACTTGTATCTCAACAAATTACATCCAATTTAACAAGTAAAACTCATTATTTAGATTCATTATACACAAACTGTTTGTCATTTTAAACAGTATAGCTTAATGAATCAGCCCAGATGTCAGTTTTCAGAAAATTAGAACATTAGATAATGTAGAAATGCCAGTGTACTGAAAATTGTCTGTGCCATACTGTATATGCACTCAATAACTATTCAGGTCTCCTTTTTAATAAAACTTTGCAGCAATGAGGCGTGGAATGAAGGCGACTGGTCAGTTTCACTGTTGATATGTTAAGGAAGGCCACATTGCTTTAGTAGTGACCCTCAGCGTGTCTACATTGCTACATCTGATGCTCTTTTTCTCTTACATTTTCTCTTAGGTTTTGGTCGGTGAGTTTGGTGGTCACTCATGTACAAAGATACCAAAGTACTGATACTTTTGGCATTGGAGGCATGTGCTGCGAAAAAATGAAACCAGTATCTCCTTTAAGCTGTTCATTAAAAAGAAGTTTGGAGTCAAGAGGAGAGTTCTAACTCTTGTTTGTGCATCTTTTTCTAACAGATTTTTCTTCCACTATACTTGGCACAGCACCAAGAGTCTGGTATTTACTGGATGTTGTTAATGTTAAATGGTCTCTAAATTGCCTAAAGGGCCTAATGAAAAATGTATACATGAACTTTTTCCTTCCACTCAACTTTCCATTAATATATTTGGATACAGCACTAAGAACACAGTTTTTGCACCAGTGACATTTTGTGCCCAACAGTCCTCATGAAGGGTGTCAGTGATTGTTGGATGATATAATGCATCATTTCTGTATTAAAATCCCTTTTTATTGGTCTTATGTAATATTAAAATTTTCTGAGAATTTGTGGTGTTTATTAGCTGTAAGTGGTAATGAAACTGCAAGCATTATATCCACACTGTTCATATGTCCATTCTCTAATGATATTGTAATATGTTGAGATGCACCTGTATATTATGAAAAATGCCTACATACACATATGCAAGTTTTTGTTACCAGCTGAATTTAGCTTTTCTATGTCTGCAAGCTGACATCAAACAGTCACCTGGAAACATCTGATTCTCTCTCTAACAACTTCTCCACTTAGACAGCTGAGACAAGCTGCACAAATCTGTTCTATGATGTGAAAAATGGGACAATGGTGCGCCCTGAAAACCTGTGGGGGGTTTAAAAACGTTTCAAACATGCCAAAGGAAGGAAAAATGGGAAAAAGGTGTTGGGCAGGTGAGCAGAAAAAAGGGTAATGAGTAATCTAAAAAAAAAAAGAGGAAAAAAAGGTTTCTGTTCAGACCAAATAGCTGAAAAGGCAGGAGGTCTTGGCGACGCCTGTCCTTATCAATAATGCAATGCACATTTGTGCCACCTCATGGCCTCATACATTTTTCAGCGACCTGAGACATGGAGGCTCTTCACCTTGGGTTTCCGCTCATTTTCTGTGGCAGCAGGAACATGTGGGAGGAGGCTGAACCCGGAGCCACCTCTGCCTGTAATGGTGGTGGCACCTGTCACTCCATCGAGTCAGATCTGTCTCTAGGTTTCACATGATTGAAGTCAAGGTCACAACAAGTTGCTCTGTGAAACCCAGGAGCTGAGATACTGTACAGTACAGCATAAACTCACACAGTATTCACACTGAACTTTTACAAATTTTGTCACATTACAAGCACAAACTTTAATGTGCTTTCACTGGATTTTATGTGTAAACCAAACACACACAGTACAACATGGATGAAGCAGAATAAATATAAAAATCAAAACAGTGTGGTGTATCTTTATGTTCATCTACTTTCCCTCTCATATGCCAAAAGAAACTATGGTGCATCAAATTGCCTTCAGAAGATTAGTAAACAGAATCCAACAGAGTGAAAGTTATTCTCAATATATTTTCAGCAGTTCTATGAAGGCCTCAAAAGTTTGCTAGAGAATATTAGTGAACAAATATCTTAATAGAGAAAACAAGTCTGGGATAAAAAGGTGGTGAAGTATAAAGAGAATCAGCTGTAAGGCTGTAAGAAAATATATTCATCAGGAGTGATGAATAGAAGTGCATGCCACATTGATAAACAAAAAAAATGTGTCATTTAATTTTTATGTCACAATCATGCACTTTATTGTTTTGGTCCATCACATAAATTTCCAATTAAAAAAAAATATATATACATTGAAGTTTGTTGATTTTACCTGACCAAATGTAAGAAAATGTCAAAGGATGTGAATACTCTTTACAACTTGTTTTAATGCCTTATGCTGAACTGAACCGAAGTAAGCTTTTCTTACTGCCTGGTTATAATTGGTCTGGGGAAAACAACAACCACAAATTGCCACATATAGTCAGTAAATCCTATAATCTTGCAATCTGATATTTCATTTGCGGCTGTAAAGCCCAGAGCATTAACTCATCTGTATTTCATTCTTATGGTGCAAAGGGGAGAATGGATTCTTGGTAGCTTCATAATTATTACTAAAAGAAAAAGCTTTATCGAAACTGAATGAATGTCTGTTCTTTCTGTGACTTAGCTTTAGTGGATTTATATCCATATTATTAGCAGATTTTAAACCTCAGTTTTTAGGTAAGACAATTAGTAAGTCTAGATCCTACCATTAGCAGTTCTTTATTAATACATGGATAAAATGTAAGGGGCTAACTCAGAGGGTTACTCTCCATCAAGATTTTGGAGACAGTGAGAAAAGTACTTGGACTTAGTCTCAAACACACTAAGTCCATGAGAAAATGTAAACTTTGTAAAAATAATACAATCTTTCTATGCATCAGAAAGACATCAACCCTAAGAATATTGAGAACATTACAATCTGAATGTAATTCCAAAACTGTGAATATATATTTTCTTGGAAAAAAAAGGGTCAAAATCCTTAATTTACCTGCTTTTCTGTATATATTTTCCCATAAACATTCAGCTGTATAAGCCTGCTGAATGACAGGGTTCATCTACATTTTATAAAGTGAAACAGCTACACTTTTCCAAGGTCAAATAATCAGAGATCTCATTCCTTTCTTTGTACATTTCTGAAATAGAAATACAAGTTCACCTAATTTCTCTTGAGGTCAGGCTTTATAAATGGAACCAAAAAAAATAATTTAAAAAGACAAAAGAAGAGGGATTAAAGTAAGATCCATTTCTCTCTACAACACCTAATTGTATGTACCATTACATATGTTTGGCTCTTTCAGCTCATTCTCCAGTTAGACATGCTCAGAACGGCAGTGGATCTGTGTTTTAGGAGTCTGATCATCTTTTTATCAGTACTTATACAAGGAAAACAAACAGCCGCTGAAGCAAAAGCAGATGATCATTCAGTGCAACAGAAAGAAACCCAGATAGCAACAGTGGCATGAAAAAAAAAAAAAAAAAACACTACATGAACAGTGAACAGAATCGTTTTCTCTTCCAAGACATATGAGCCTCAAGCAAGCTGAGCTCTGCTGCTATTGCAAAGGCTAATCAGTGTCTCTGTGCATATTATGGTTTCATCTCATATCAGGATTGACAGAGGGTTGCAGAGTATTACTCATATCTAACTTTTTTTTTAATCAACAAACTGTTTTTATTTAACCAAGATACTGAAATTTTAAAGCTGAATTGATACTGTTTATGTTTATTTTGGAAAGCTTTGGGGGGTTAAAGTTTCAGGATATGTTTCCATGTCAGTTTGTCCTTATTAGCTTGTAGAGGGAAACCAAAAGTGACTGCTCTGCGGGGCTTTGACACAGAGATAACCTCTCCCTGAGAAAACATTTGTGTCTAAGCTAATTAGAGAGGCTCCTTTTAACCCCCAGCAGGATGCATCAAAGAGTAGGGGGTCACCAACGATAGGGTAACCGGTATCCAAGCTGTGGACACTGGGCACGTCAGCAAATTAGGGAGGAGATGCTGTGAAATGAAGGGAACAAAGGTGACGTGGAGGACAGAGTAGGACCACAACATGTGGAAGAAAGACGTTTAAAGGGTCAAACTGTTTCCATCCAATAAGTAAGAATCAGCAACACAACAGACCACAGGTAAACAACTTGTTTGTGATGTCCTCTCAGCCACCAGCTGTTTTAACAGATGGTTGTTCACAATGAGGTCCAGGTCCTGCTGGAGGTTGCTTCCTTTCAAAAGGAGGCATTCTTGGGACACATGATATTAGAAAAACATGGAGTTGCTATATTATTGCTCAATGTTGCAATTAGGATTGTGTTTTTCAGTAACCTAAGTTACTCTAATGCTACTACTACACTCCTTGAGATTTATGACCTTAGCGACAAAGGTCTATATCAGACATAGGCACAAAGGGCATCCAGGTGGCCAAATAGTCAATATGTTGCACCTGAAATATTGCAGCTGTTCAAATAAAGCATTCCTTTGTGAAGGCAAAATGGGATGCATTGATATTTTCATGAGGTTTGTTGTTCACTATTAGGTATTACTCTACTTTCCACTGTCATTTCATACTTACTCTTACAGCAAGATATTGGTTGTAATAGACGGCATAAATTAAATTAATGTAGATATAATGTTCCATCCTTTTAATACCACTAGATTATATGTATTTGAAACCACAACATTTCTTTAACAGACATGGGCATCTGGCACTATAAATGTCCTGAACAGCAGTGGACATTGGAAATCTCTAATTAAACAAGCGCAAAATATTAATTGCATATATATTATAAGCCACTATTACAATACATATTATATTTTGCAACAAGTAGTTGCACCACCACTCTACCTTGTGCTGTGCTGTTGGCTGGAGACTGATGTGGAGTACAGAGTTTTCAACAGTTGTAAGTAAGGGCTGCTCAACATATCATCATCACAGCAGCAGAGTGAGCATTACATATGTTTGCAAAGAATGGTTGATGATGCAATATTTGTTGGTTGTTATTTCCAGTTGTCAGTTCCAATAATAACATATTAAGTCATTTGAAGCGGACAGGCATCATGATCCAGATGATAATTGTTACAGAGGGAGTGTTAGAGTATCCTAAAATGGTGCAAATCTACTTTTAAATATTTGTTTACTAAAGTGACAAGGTAAAGTAACTCGGAAAGGATTGTTGGTCTCAGGGATTACAGACTGAATGAACATTATCAGACCAAAAATACACAAAAATATCAGATCCGCTATTTATTCTTTTGGTCAGAATTGTCTCTCAAACGATTATTTGCAGTAGTGTAAAAAAAAGTTTCAATTTTAGGTATTGAATGTTACATTTTATTGTGCAATTACACACACACACGTATATAGTGAATTCAGACTATACTGACCTTCAACAACAAAGATATTTATTACTTTTGCCTTCAGCAAATTACTGGTGGCAGACCAGTAAAAAATAAATAAATATAAATAAATAAATAAATAAAAATATTTATATGTGTTATTTTCTAATTGGAAATCAATTGGACATGTTTTTCTTCTAAAGTGCATTAACTGAATGTGTAGTCTAGTAAGTCTGTGTTGCTGTTATCAGATTTATTTGAATGTCTTCTGTGTACAAATCACAAGTTAGACTGATCTTGAGTAACACTGTAAACTGGAACTACTGATAAGAGTTTGCCATTTGGTGGAGAAATGTGTTGCTCTTACTTAAGGGAGAGGGAGTAGTCGTTCTTGCTGGTCTCGCTGTTTCTAACCAGGTAGCTGGCCTCCTTGCACATCCTGAGCAGAGACTCTGCATCCGTTCGGCTGATGGCTCCGTGGTACCAGCTGCATCCAGCAGCAGGGAAGAAGGATGAACAAAAATATGGCAAGGTTAAAAAAACTGCAATAAAGACAAAAACAAACAAACAAAAAATCACACTCACAACTGGCTTTCTAGAGGCATCGTGGGGTCAATACGTTCCCCCAGAGAGGAGCTGCTGTGGTCCAGTGAAGTCATTTTGGTGTTGACCAAACAGCCACTGGAATGTCGCTGCAGCGGGCGAGTTTTCCCATCCTTGGTGGGTGACATTCGAGACTTTTCCACTCCATCAAACTGAACTACAATGAAAAAAGTATTTTGTAAGAACACGTTTATGTGTCTTAAAAATATAATAAAAATAAATAAAAATGTATAGCAGACATGGGCTAAGGATTGGTATAAAGACCAACCAAAGTTTTAAAATGCTAGGGAATGAAATTTTCTCTTATATTGTTCCTGAAATTCCTTAAAGTGCTTTTGATCATAAGACAGAAAATGTTCTAGTGAGACTAGAATGTAATGTGACCTTCCCCCTCATGTGCTGCACACTGCTGGCCAGCTGACTACTACAAGAAGAATTGTTTCAACATGTTTCCAGTTTCCAGTGACAATGCTAGGGTAACTACACATATCACTCTTATTAAAGTAAAGCTGATTTAAAACTAAAGTTGAGATGCTATAAGTAGTGTGCTTTTTGATAAGCCAACTGCAGGCTTGCAACCTAAACAGACAGCACAACACATTGAGCAGCTAAAATTAGTTTAACTGGCCTTAATATATAACAGCAAAGAGGGTACAACATTCTATGCAATAAGCTTTTGAAAACAATAAATTCACTTTGAGTGTTTAACTCCATATTTCTACATCAATACATCAAAAATCATAATGCAAAGATAGCAGAGAACATAATAAAATTAAAGCTGTACTTATCCATTATGTTTTTGTAGTAGTATCTGAGATACTTTTTTCAGTTGGTTTTCTGTTTTAAATAAAGGTGTGTTTTAAATTTTTGAATAAAAAACGTTTGAGTAAACCACTTCATATTTATTTAAGGTATCATACCATGAATGTCTCATACATGTTCACTGCCTCTACTCCAGCTAGAAGTCAGGTTAAGGTCACTTATGTGCAGTAGGTATTTGTGAGGCTTATGACATCATGTATTTGTCAAACTACACCAGTGCAAATGTGTGAGAACAAAAACCATGGTTGTGCTTTCGCAAACACACACCCACACACCTACTTTGTGTAAGTCATCCAACAGAAGGACATGTACACACTATGGAAGACACATAAATCAGTCTGCGCACACATTCCAGTGAAAGAGAGAGAGAGAAAAAACACATACAAACTTCCTTCAAAACATTCAAACAACTCCATGTGTCCATAAATACTTCTACGCCTAATACAGTATTTGTGAGCAGTTGCTGCTTTAGTAGATGTAAATGTGCAAACAAGCAAATCTGAAGACTTCACATGAGTAAACAGCAATACACACATACAAGTTCCACAAGTTAAATATTAAATTGGCTTTTCAGACTCCCACGTTCAGCTCCAGGCATGAAGCGCTCCCCTGGCCAGGCCACAGGGAACTGTTTGATGGCAGATGGGGGCTTGAGGTGACCTGCTCTCATTACATCACTGCCAGAGTATACACCGGCTGTTTTCTCAGCCAAATCAACTCACGGAAGAGAGAAAGGCATGCAGGTTTGTTCACTGAAGCGGACGGAAGAAAAAATAACATTTACAGATAGAAAAAAAGAAAAAAGAAGCTACAGCTGAAGGTTCCCTGAAACACTGGGCACCGGAGGCTGGAGTGGTGATCATGAGAGGTGGTCAAACTGTGTCTGTGTGTGGGAGGGATTCAGCTGTTTTTCCCCGGTCATCCATCACTGTAATTGATGTCAAAACACCCCAAGGTTTGGGGAAAGAAAACTGTTTGCAGCCACTGACACGCTTCCCAAGCAATAAGAGAAGGGAGGCTTCCAGCATCGGACACACAACCGGCGTCAGGTGGGGACTGTTTTAAGGCTGAAGGCACTCTGGTCTGGATGGAAATGGTTAATGTAGTGAAAACTTGACAATGTCTGATTTTGTTGCTCTTAGTCACTCATGGTCAGTCTTGCATTTTGTGTTTTCATTATCCTGCCGGAACATAGCGCTCATAGTCAGATAGACAAGCGCTGAGATCTTAACAGCACATCGATGGAGATAGTCTAGACTCTACAGTCCACTTAAAGAGGATTGGCTTGCATGGCAGTTTGTGGGTCGGTCAACTTCTAAGCTCTACACTGACCTAAAGGGTTGGCAATAACAAAAAATTAATAATCAGGCATTGTAGCATTTTCAGCAAGCCTAGGAAAACAACTGAGTTGGTCAGGATTAGGATTTAAAAGTGACACATTATGTAAAAAAAAAGGTGAAAATTATACACTTAAATGCAATTTTCAGGGTTAATCAGTATTTACACATCTACTTCATTCTGTTTTAAATAGGTTATGAACAAATTGGCATAAAGATCACATTTTCTTTATTATTGCTGTTATTTACACCATCACATGACTATCATCCACTATCTTGTCAGGCTGCTGAGGAAGACAGCTGTTAGCTCATGTTCAACCACCAGGGGCCCCCCTTGACCTCCACACTCAACCCCAGGCTGAACTCGTTGGCCTTAAGCTCGCTGATGCGTCTCCCCAAACATAAACTCATGGAAATGATTATTCCAAATGACTGATTGTTATCTTGGCCTCTGCACTTCTGTTCGTTATAGGGCTACGTCTGAGTCTTACGACGAGAGGCAAATTGTACCGCTGCATGACAGCTGGGTAAATTGTGGGTCTAACCTCGGACCCATGGAGGAGTATGAGCCGCACCGCCAATTTTCTCCAGTCTGATGCTTCAACTGCAGCCAGTCAAATGATGTCCCTGTGTTGCATCTAAGTAAATATGAAAGGATTTTGAAGTTATTCCCCTTCCTTCATACAGCCCGTGCTGACTGCTTGAAAACATAAAGAAAGTTAGATGAGAATGCAGTTTATGTGTTCGGGTGAGAAACAGCGTTTCCATGGAAACTGACCGAGGGGACAAGGAGATGCATGTTTGCTCCACTCAGCCCCTGTCAGCGCTGACAGATCACAACATGAAGATGCAGCCAATTGCTCTCACTCCTTCGCTTTCAATTTTGTTCTTCCTGTTTGCATATGTCCGGTCCTACCTCTTCCTCTGCTGCTTCCCGTCACCCTCCCTTTTGATCTCTGCATCTAACACCCTCTGGCAAACACTCGGAAACTCTTGCCCTGTTTGCTCCTCACACTTGTTTGTGACAGAAAGAGGAAAATGGACTGTAGAAAAGGGACTCTTATTCTTTTATCTTCAATGTGTTGGTCTAAAGCAGGGGTGGGCAATCCTGGTCCTCGAGGGCCGGTGTCCTGCAACTCAGATGTCTCCCTGGTAACAACACACTTGAATCCAACAGCTGAATCACCTCCTAAGTGCAGTCAGGTTCTCCAGAGTCTTGCTAATGACTTAATTATTTGACTCAGGTATGTTGAAGTAGAGACGCATCTAGAAGTTGCAGGAGACCGGCCCTCGAGGCCTGGAGTTGCCCACCCCTGGTCTAAAGAGAGGAAATGAAAACTAATATAGGCTAGTAAAGTTAATTGAACTTTACTAGTTCAGTGAAGATGAATATGGTTATCTTGTATTATGACATAGTCCATCTCTCCATTGCAACTCTGATTAACATCAGTTCTTCACATTTCCTCTGTTCTACAAACACTATGCTTCTTCTTACCAAATCGTAACAAACAGTTTCCTTCTGACTTTGGTTAAACTTTGGTCTTTTACTCCAGTTGTATTAAAAGCTGAGTGCCTGATCTCTATGGAGTTTGTCCAATCAACCTTACCATCCCCTCTGCAGGCAGCGCACATACTTCCAGAAGAAAGCATTATTCTGAAGGGACTCTAAATGAAACAAAAGCGATCATTATATTTGCTCGAGTGTGAATGGACTCGTGTCTGCTTCCTTTACCAGCCATCTCACCTACGGCAGCTTCAGACAATTGAAGAATTATGTTTTGAGGTCAAATACAAGCAGGAGTGAGGGAAACCAATTCCCTTTTCTTTCTCCGGAGAGCACCGTCCAAGACATGGCCGACAGGAGACTGACAGGGGGATTGGCTCACCGGTGAACAAAAGCCCTCGGAGGCAGCCCTAAGAGCTGGGCAGCGGGGGTGCACGAAGACATGCGCACGCAGGCACGCATGCACACGCGTCATCCCATAAACACACTAAGACATATAGTGAAATGTGTTAGGGTATCTGGGATTGTTATCAGACCTGCTGCTTGTAAAGTGCAGCAAATGGAATCTGTGTATCAGATTGAACTGTCAGTTAGATGGTGACTGATGGCTGGAAGGCCTGTCCCCTTCAAACACGCATCTCCCCTCAGAGAATCCCAAGAAACACGAACCTAAACACACAGAAACACATATACGCGATGCAGAGGGGGATGGTGAGGAGCAGCGAACTGATTTATTTGGACACAAACAAACATAAATGTCAAAAGGCTATTTCAGTGATGGAATCTGCACAGTAATATTACCCAGCAGAGCAAAACAGAGCTCAGCACAATAGACTTTTTTTTCGCAAGAACAATGAGAATGTGTCCCACAGCAGGACTCCACAGCAAAAACAGACCAGACACAGAAGTGAGGACCCTTGCAAAAGAAGTCAAACTTCTTGAACCACTCAATATTTTATTACTTTACAACAAAATTGGGATTTTATGTCGTAAGCCCACACGAAATGGTGCAGAATTGTGAGGGGAACAAAAAATTATACATGGTTTTCTAAAAAAAAAAAAAAAAAAAAAAAAAGAAAAATCTCTAAAGTTACAAAGTTACCTTTGTAACTAGAGAAATTACAAACAGCTCATGTGAGAAAATCTGTTGAGAGAACAACTACTAGTCTTCAAGAACATGAGTTTCATGGGAGAGTCAAGCAAAAAGAAAGTCACTGTAGAAAGAAAGCTATTAGAAATCCTGTAGGCAGTTTTCCATAAGCCATACATAAGTGACACGCAAAGGAGGATATGTTCTAATCAGACCAAAATGAAACACTTTAAATCATATGATGCTGTGGAGATTATTTTCATCAGTAAGTCAGGAAAGTTGGTCAGAGTTGCTGGAAAAATTGATAGAACAACATACAAGGCAATCCTGGAAGAAAAGTTCTTGCAACAGGCTGCAAGAGTTTTGAAAATTATTAAGGGCAAAAACTTCTCTATGTTAGACCTGCACAATATGATGTAAACATCACAGTAACCGCAATAGTGTCACAATCAGAAAGGACTTATTGGAGGCAACATTTGATTTCATTATATATTCCAAATATCAGGCATTTGTTGAATAATTAAAAATCAGAAAAATGCATGTTAGTTATTAGCCTTATCTCCATAAAAGTTTTCTGAATTTTCTAGGCATTGTGCAGGTTTACAACATGCAAATCTTGAAGAGAAATAGCCTATAAGACTCAGCAAATGGAAGCTCTGAAATCTGTTGAGAGTTGTTTTGTTTACAACTTATAATTATGCACCATGCTGTCATGGTCTGTCACATAAAAACACAGTAAAATACTTTGAAATTAATGGCAAAATATGGCAAAATGTAGGAAAAAAACTCTTGTAATAAAGACTTTTGCATAGCACTGTTATATGAAACTTGGAATTGATCATTTTGTTTGATAGCCAAATGAAAGATGAAGTAACACTGATTACTGCCGATTCCAAGCAATGACACCTTATCCCCAGCTGCACACACAGCCGCGCAAATTTCTCTAATTAAGCCAGCTAATTAATTCTCATTTGCTAATGATACTCCTATCAAAAAGGATGAATACTCCGAGGGGCGACATGTGTCACCTACAGCTGCATTGAAAAGTGAAAATAACATTTTACAGCCTGGATGTGTGGAATTAATTCACAGGTCTGCAACTCATCAGAATTTGCTAGATGGAAAAAAAAGATCATTCAAAATGTTTTAATTCAGCAAGAAAGAATGTGAAAATAACCACTCAGTTTAATTTTATAATAATAAGGTAGAAGGTGCTGAAAAAACTGGCTAATTTGATAAAAGGTAACAACACAGTTCAAGATCTCTGATATATATGTTAAATCTGTGGTAAAAAAAAATCTGTTCTTTTTTCCTGAAGGTTTCAAAAGAAAGCTCTAATTAAGTTTTCCCAGACAAAAGACTGAGTCTCTAAATTTCAAGCTAGTTTATCCATTTTAAACAAAACTTGTGTATCTTTCAAATACTTTTAAAAAGACATCGAAGACAAAAGAAGCAAAGAGAGAAACTCTTCAAAGTGTGGATAATTATTTCATACAAAAACAAAGTAGACAAGCTCCTCTTTATATGTCCCAATTTATATGTAGATTTAATATCTGCTATGGCAATTTGCATTTCAGTCTTGATAATGAGGCTGAACTGACAATGCCGACTTGTAATACATTGTTCTTCTGCTTATCTCAGAACAAAGTGATTATAAAATGACATTTATGAGTTTTGTAAGCATTTCACTCATTCAGTTATGTGTCTGACCGACTCAAACCATTGTCGTCAACCCTGTCCTCAAATAACCTTGCCTCAATTGTCTTCAGATTGTCTTCAATCTTCTTTTACCATCTAATGCCCAGAGATAAGAGCATTTGCTAAAAATCATCAAATCATCAACTTCCTTTCTCTAGCTGGGTTCCTCAGCATCCTTGTTCTTGTTAACCCTACGACAGCCTTTGAAACTAACAAACGTACCACGTGCATCACCGGCTCGGCTCTTTCCCAGTTCACATTACATCTGTCTAATAGACAGATGTAATGTGTCTATTAGTCTATTAGACCTCGGTGTTCCCCAAGGTTTTTTGTTTGGTCCTCTCTTTTTGATAATGTCATATTCTTCCTTTTGGCCACATCATTTGCCACCTTAAACTCTGCTTCCATTGATCTGCATCTCAATTAAATCCATGACCTTCACAGGCAAGTCTTTTTTTTTTTTATCACCGTCTGCTTCAAAGACATACAGTCATGGATGCCAGCTGATTATCTCTGGTTGAACTACAAAAATTCTGACGTTAAATTAGTGAAAATCTGCAACTAGGCGTGATCTGCACTTCTGCCTTATTCAACCGGAAGTCTATGCTAACCCATTGCTCACATAACTACAACCTTGAAGTCATCTTCACAGTAGCCACCTCATGAGTTACATCTCCAAAAGCACCTTCTTTCAACTCGCCTCTTCTCCTCCACCTTTTATGCTTATTTTTTTTTACTAACACATTAATCCATGCATTTATCACTTCCTGACCCAATCACTAGAACAATACTCTCCATGTTTTTCCCATCAATCTAGTTAATAAACTCTGTTACAAACAGAACTCACCACATTTTCCTATCCAGGTCTGCCTGAGTTAATATATCAACCATTTTCTTGAGATCCTCTCCTGACTTTCCATTCCTTAATTAATGTAAATTAAAATTCTCCTGCTAACCTTTAAAGCCCCCAATTACCAAAGCCTCTTTAAAAAATTAGTCAATAAATACACAGTGACATCTGGTCACAGAGGGATGCTTCTGACAAAATTGTCCATGGCTGAGGTACGTTCTGCTCTGTTGGCATGACGTCTCCTACGTGTGTTAAAAGAGGTAATTGATGCTCATCAACTGATGATGCTCCTGATTTACACAACATCCTTACTGCTCCACCCTGTCCCTGGTTCTGAGACTCCATATCCTCAAGTGGGGACATCCTAGAACTACATCTGGACATTCAGGGTCAAGCCCAGATAATAGGAAAACAAACTGTTCACTTCCCGACTGAGACTGCAGAGAACTAGGAACTTTGCATTAAAATATCAAAGCACTTCTTTCAAAAGTGCCTAATTTGTATCTTCCATCTTTTGTTGTGTGTAAGGCAGCTTAGAACTGGGTAAGGATCCTTATGAATAAACATGTCCTACTACTGAGAACAGACAGAGAATCTTCACTTTATCTGAGCCTGTCCAGAGGATTTAAGCAGCTCTATGTTTAATGGATGTCTAATGTTCTGGTGTGGAAATGAAGGTCTACCAGCACTCTAAGGTCAATGTAACTATATTCTTGTAACTATATACTTGTAACTATATTCACTACAACAGTTGAAGCTTTCAACCCCATGTGTTTCTGACACATGGACCTTTGACCTGAAAGATGTAGAGTGGGGCCACACTTGCTGGGATGGAGAGGGGATCACTTTACAGGACGGGATTCTAAAACTCCCTCACATCACTCGGGGAACTGGAGCGTTTCCCATGGATCTGTGGGCATAAATCAGCTCCTCGCCCTGTCCTCGCCTATAGCACACAGTGGTGTCCTTTTTCATGGCCCCACTCTGAGCTTTCCCACTCTGTTTGGGGAAAATCCCATTCCTGGCATTAGTTCAGAAACATATCCTTCTTTGCCCTGAGTAATTAAAGCAGTCAGATTGTGACTGTGCAGGGGCTCCCAATATCAACTACTGCCTGTCTGTTAAAAATAGGTGACATACTTGTCAATTGTGTCCATTATGATGATGAATAAGTCAACAACTAAAATTGCAGTGAAGGAGTCTGTTTTTATTTTTTAACTCAAGTCATCCCCTTGTATAGAACAGCAGGTCAGGGGGACATCTGGGATGGTTATGAGTATGTTGACAAGAGGAAATGGGGGTCACAACGAAAGGCAATTACGCATTGAGACGGCAGTTCAGCACAATTAAAACTAATGAGGCTTCATCTTAAAACCTGCCCAGCAGTTAGTGATTTTCTGCCACATGTAATCCAGATGGAAAAGTGCAATCATTACAGCGCTAATACCTAAAGCCAAATTATTCAGTGCATCTTAAACTCTTTCAGTAAGTCACCATTAGCAGGAAAATGTTACTCTCCCTCATTAACAATCTTTTTTTAAGTTACACATGCTTGACAATTTCTGTAATTTTCTCCCCATAGTTCAGAAATTAAACAGAAGAAGATTAAAGTTGTTAGTGTGGAGTCGTTCCAAGCAAACTGGTTCTAATGGTAATGCTTGTTTAGAACCAGTTCTTTGGTGTATTCCATAGCCAAGAATCGCTTTTGTCTGAAACTCATAAAGACTACCAATCAAAATGTGAGAACCACTTTTAAAGTTGATTTTCCATTGGTCTGCAAATTTCAACACAATAAAAAGTAGGAAACAACTGAGTTCAACATTAATAAAAAATTTGAATTAGCAGTGGAATAAAATCTGATCACTGTTCCTTTTCACTATCTATTTTGATACTACCTATTCCAAAGTTTGAAATTTCAGACTCAGTTTTTAAACATCACTGTCTTTGAAATATCAGGTAGAGTAAATAAATTATTTGGATTTTAATTTAACCCAGTTTCCAGTTTGGTTTATTTATAAAGGACCAATTCACATAAATGCAACATAAAGGAACTTTACTAGTGAAAAAGTCCAATTCATATCCAAAAAACAATCTGATACAAAACAAGAAAAGAGAATCATATTCAGTTGCATGCATTCCAAAAAAAGTATCAGTGTGAGGAAGATGACCCACATGATAAATGTTAAATTTTGCAGCAATCCCTCATCATGAGCAAGCAAGTGACAAAAGTGGCAAGAAACAACTGCCTTTTAAACACTGCTAATTGCTCAGTGTTATTAAATTAAGATAATTGAATTTTGCTAAAACAATGCAATTTGTGAAGTTAAATAGTCGGTCCTCACTCACATTGAGGATGAAACAGACATGTTTAACTGACACATTTATAGTGATGCAATGATGTGGTTCTGAGTTACGTCCATGGCTGAGGAAAATCAAATTTGATCTTTGATTAAAAAAACAAAAAAACAACACAACTTGATCTGTCAGCAGCCTGAGTAAAAAAACAAAAACAAACAAAACACAAATGAAAAAGATATTATGTGCCACCTAATTACTTCCCAAACTAAATAAACGAGTGCACAGATGAGTGGAATAATGGACACACAGAAGGCTGAGGGTGAAGGGCAATTAATGGGAAATATGCTGGACACCAACACCCACCATGGTGGTGCTGGTCACAGCTCGTCGGTCCGGGCGACGGCTGAGCTGTCTGGGAAGGAGACTCGAGCTCCTCCGCCAGGGGAGGGCTGGTGTTGAGTTGGCCAACAGGAGGCGGCCATGGTAGGTCCTTGATCACTTTAATCTCTACTGCAAGTGTCGCCACAGGACAGAGAGGTGGAGGGAGGGAAAAAGAGAACAGCAACAAAAGGTAAAGAAAGGGAAGTAATGATAGAAGAAAAGTGAGGAAAAAGAGAAAAGATACAAGAAGTAAGTTAGAAATACTGCAGATACGAGCAGAAGGTGGAGGCGCGTGGAAGAGAACAGGTTTAAAGTATGATTAAAGAATCAGCAACACCTGTGGACTAGAAAAGATAAGAATGCAGCAGGACAGGAAAGAAAGTAAGGTTAGATCTAAGTAAGAGCGGATGATATTGTTACTCAGTTTGAAGACACAAAAATGGATCTTGGTGTCCTTCTGTTACATCCCAACTTAGAGATATAACTAAACTGACTTTATGCTAGAGCCAACTTACTACTGAAAGGTTATTTTATAACGCACACTCTTCATTCTCTAAATTTTCTGTTTTCTAAAAGACAATCCATGAGAGCCATTATGAATACCATTTTAGTGAGAGCAGAGATGAAGTTAAAGATAGTCTTCAAGGTCTGTTTTATAATGTAGGATAAAAGGCAGCTCAATAGGCTAGAGAACATCCAATACAATGAATTTGGGTTAAAAGTGCAAGACACAGATGATAGCATCAGACATTGTGTTATTATTCTAAATTTAGGCCTCCCTATTAAGATAAAGAGCAGTGTAGATAATATCTATCACTGTCAGGCACCACATACTAATCCATCCATGCACTGGGCACTACACAGGCTTTTGCCCCCAAGATAATGTATGCCTCATGTCTGGACAAAGCATTAGCAGGATGAATCGAGCACTCTCGTGGTCCATCTGTTTCCAACGTAAGGCCACTTGTTAAATGGCTGAAAATACGGAATAAATGAGATGCTGGGGAAGATTTTTGTTTTCTTTCATCAAAGAATGTCTGCGTCAGAAGCTAAGACTAATAAATACACACATATTCCAGCAGCAAATTCTTTGCTCCTGGTTGGGTTATTTAATCTGTTATTACACAGTTGCCTCTCTTAACATGTATTTTTTGATGACTCTTAACAAGAGAAAATAAAGTATATTTTATGGAAGATCAGATATTGCCATTGATACCCCATTTTGGAAGCATGAGTATATCAAAATAAAGGGTGTAAAACTCAGTGATGCGCAACGCAAAGAGAGAAAAAGTTACTTTTAACTGT
The DNA here is from genome assembly GCF_001443285.1 of Poecilia latipinna. Classification (NCBI taxonomy): domain Eukaryota; kingdom Metazoa; phylum Chordata; class Actinopteri; order Cyprinodontiformes; family Poeciliidae; genus Poecilia; species Poecilia latipinna. The sequence continues at coordinate 142,632 of NW_015113146.1, read as the reverse complement.
GTCACTTTTTTATATTTAAAGAAACTCACATTATGGGACACATGAATATGGGTGCCACTAATTAAATATTTAAAAGTTGAATTAATCACAAACTAGTTCACACTTTTGTTGGTCCAGCAGCTCATGACTCAGAAATGTTATTAGGCCAATTGTTGGTGTTTGTGTAGCTCTAATCTTGTAGCAGCGGAGCACTGGGCATTTTATCTGTGGTCTAAAAGTTGCATCACTCAAGCTGTGAAAATCTTTAGCATATCCAAAAATACATTGTAATCTTTCTTACTAAGGGTTCAAATTGTGTATTCTATTAATGTGAAATGTGAGGGAAGATGGTTGAGCTAAAGCTGTATGTCTCATAAAAACTAAGTCCATTAAGCTACTCCCCACATTGCACTATTCATCCATCCATCTGTTGGACTGTCTCCCAGAGCCAAATGTTGTAAAAGAATTAAAGTATTTTCAATAAATTAGGATGGTGTGAGATGGCACCCTGGTTAGAGGTCTAATCCCATTGTTCCAATCATGTTGGTCTGTCTTTAGTGTTCAAAATAAATTAGCAAAGTAAACAAGAACAAATTAACTGAGATGTATAGCTAGTAATTCTTCTTGAAGAAGTGGAGTAAAGAAAACTCTTAGTGCAAACTGAAGTAAAAAAGAGAGAGCCAAGAATGATGGTGGCTGCTTTTTCTGCCTTAAGTTTACGTTTGATATTGCATCGAGGCCTGGGCATTGGCAGCAGATCCAACACAAAATGTTCCAGCTCCAAGTTCTAAAACCAGTGTGATTTGTTAACTGATATGCTCAATGACCAGGCTAAAATCTATTAAAAATAAAAATCTATTACTACAACTCTGCTTTTAGACACATTTACAAAAATGTTATACAGTACTGAGTGTGTTTTTGTGTGAAAGATTTGATTCTTTTACCAATCCTGTATTGGTTAGTTTTTTGTTCCTTTTTATTTTTTATCAAATATCAAACTAAAGAAGTACCAAGTACTTTTGTTTTAAAATGACAAGATATAGGTACCTGGTATGTACAAAGGTGGTGTTTCTAAAAAAATAATACAAAAAATAGAGAACGCCTGGTGTAAAAACAATGTGAATGATTGATATGACAGATTTACTGTACATCACTTCTGTGATGACTTCCGTCTACCTGGACATTTAATATAATTTGGTACAGTGGTTGGTTTTCAGTAAAAGCATAAACATGATGTTATAGATTTGTGTGCTTTCTGTTCTGCAAGAAAATGCACCAGTGTGGTTATCCTGAATATTATAATGAAAAGCAATATCTACAAGCTGATATTGCAGGGAAGGGGGAAAACTGGAGAACATTCAATCTGACAGGCAATTAAACAGCTAGGCTGGTGGTGTCGCGGGGAAAATCTACCAATAGGTTGCTGGAGGAAAAGATCTTTTGCTGTCTATACTGGTGGGAAATGTATGGGGTGGTGGTGGTGCAATGGCAGCAGAAGGTCAGAAACTCCAAGACCTAATAAGACTCTCTCTATTTTGTGGTGAAGTAGGGGACTCTCTTGCTATGAGATTAAAAGCCCAATGCTCATTTCACATTGCAGATTAGCGTGTAATTGTTTGGGGAGCCGAAGGCTGCCTGAACTCTGCAGCCTCACTGTGGGGACGAGGAGATGCAGAGGGCGAAAGTGGCTAAGACTCGATTGTTTGCACAGCTGAATAATTGCACTTAGTACTGTGAAAATTAATGAAATTGATTTAATGCAATTTTTTCCATTTAAATAAAAATCAGATTGCCTCACCTTTTTATATTACATAGTATTGAAAGTCTTAAGGCCTTCACTTGTTGAACATGCCTTACTGCAGGGTTCACAAGCACATCCCTACATGTTGAAGCCTTCTTTCAAAGGAAAGGCAAATTAAAATTAAAGTCTATGGTGCACTGACCTGTGATAACTATTTACACTCAACGCTAATTAAACCCGTTTTCTTAGATCCTGGCTGGTGCAGGTCTGTGAGTTTTGTTGGCAACTTGCTGAACTCTGCATTCATAGCAAGCAGACAAAATAAACTACAGTAAGTATGAATCGTCAACGTCTCCTTAAAGAGTCTTACAAAATATGAATATCTCTGAAAGCCTGTTTTGTCAAGCGACAACCAAAAATGCCAATATATTTTATTGTGATCTTATGTAGCAGAACAACACAAATGTGTGTCTCACAGGTGTGCAACCAGAACTGGCATCCTGTTCTTTGACCATCTTTTCCCCCTTGTTTGCTGTGTACCCTACATGGCTGTGGCTTCCCGTCTTTCTTTCAATAATTGCTTTCTTCCTGCTCCTCCATCATGGACAGGATTGTGGTGTGCAACACTAATAATTGCCTTGTCAACAAATTCTCACACCTGAGCTGTGGATTTCTGCAGCTCCTGACCTCTTGGCTGCTTAATGCTCTCATTGGCAAATTTTAATATGTTCCATACTCTCTTCCATTTTTAGATGATGGATTGAATTGAACTGTTGGATATATGTTCCTTGGGAAGCCTCACACAAACACTGACTCTAGTAACTGGGTAATTTCTGAAGGTAAAGGGTTGTAGTGAAGTATCCAAGACACACTTTTCAGGTTTTTATTTGTAAGAAAAACAAAACAAACATGCATTACTTTCCGCTTCACAATTCCACATTATGTTTGTCTATAACAGTGTTTCTCAACCCTGGTCCTCACTGCCCCCCTGTCCTGCATGTTTTAGGTATTTCCCTTCTGCCACACACCTGAATTGCATCTCTGGGTGATTAACAGGCTTCTGCAGTACTTGATGGTCATGCAATCATTTGAATCAGCTGTTCTGGAATAGAGGTACATCTAAAACATGAAAAGCCGGGGGGGCAGTGAGGACCAGGGTTGAGAAACACTGGTCTATAACATAAAATACCCCCCAAAATAGACGTCAGCTTGTGGCTATAACACGACACAATGTAACAAAACACAAGAGTCATAAATAAACACAAGAGTCTTTGTGATGAACTTTAGGTAATGCTTGGGTAGCACAACTCATTATTGCTGTCTGGGCACATCTTTAGAGCTACCCTTACAGAGTTTGGAGGATCTTTACTGTCAGTTTTCCTCTGTGAAATACGAATAAATAATAAAAATTCAAATGAGTGCCTCCAAAGTTGGCATAAAAGCTTTGCGTTTGCCTTGCCATCTAATCTGGTTGCATTGTGATCGATATGCCTCGTTCTCATCTACATAATCCCCGATCCACATTAGTAAATAACTCTTTCTACAGACAAAAGGGCCAAAGCAGATTATTGATTCTGAACCAACAAAGCACCTGTCATTCAAACTGAAAGCACAAAATTGGCAGCACATGAAATATTCGCCTCGTGAAATCTGTGGGATGCTGTATGTGTCTTGCTTGTTTATTTATATTGTTCAGCATAGTTAAAATTATAATTTTTAATATTAGCTACTTTCTCCCTTTTTCTTTCAGAAGAACAACTATTTTTAATGCAAAGTATTTGTTTACCAGAGCCTTTCATTAGTTCATGACACTCCATCACTCTAAATAGTTCAGCACCATAAATCATCAGCTCTGCTTGTTTCCACCAATGGCATTCAGTCTAGTTCTGCTTAATTTAGTTGGCTAATTACATGCATATTCACAACAAGCTGGAGGATGGTAATGTTTATGCCGCACACTCTGAGCAGGGTAGCTCTGCAAACAAAACTCGGCTCTCCTGAAAACGTGTTTTTCCCATCTGCACCTAAATTATTACAGATAACAACGGTGTAATGCTCCGGGGAAACCGAAATGCCACCTCATAATTCTCTGCACACCACATCCGTCACATTATACCGTCCCCCTCTTTTTCACAGAGTAGATCTATTTTGAAAGATGGTGTGTTTGTACTAAAAAGAAAAAAGGCGCAGGCAAATAGGTGATAGAGATGAATGGACAGCAAAGCTTTTACCCCCCAATCTTCCACATAGAGAAGACAAAAGGTGGGTTACTGACAGCTGGCCAGCCGGAGCTTCCATGTGGGTCAAGCTGGCGAAGCCTTGCCTGCTTCTGCGCTCCGTGAAGTACGGCGGCAGTGTTGTGTGTGGCCAATGTGTGTGAGTGAAGATAAGACCAGTGGCAGTGGTCTGTTGAAGACGGCAGGACACATTTGAGGCTCATGAAAGAGGGCTGTCAGCAAGGTTATCAGCAGGGTGTTGCAGCACAGGCCGCCAGGAGAAGCCAGGGCTGCGCTTTGACAGACACCGCTTAGGGAAATCGGAGCAGGCAAACAGAAACAGATCCACAGCAGCCACTAAAACAGCTGGCTGCACCTCTGCTGAAATGATTTGAAGCAGAACTGTAACTGAATCAATTATTTATTTTAGAACATTAAACTCAGGGTTTCAGATTTCTGGGTCGTTAACCTCGTAAAGGCTCATTAAAAAACCGTAAAACTTCTTTTTCCAAGACCTGTGATCTCCTGCAGGAAAATGTAAAGGACCCTGGACGACCAGATGAGGTATCAGTGGTGTTCAGTCCTACTTCTGTTGTTTTGAGGGTCGGATTTCCCAAGGTAAGGTTTCCTCATCTATGGGTGGTTGACACTACATAGCCATGGCTAAAATACACAAGCCAAGAGACCCTTTCTTTATCTGACTTGCCCATTTCTTTTTAAACAACTGTTGCTTTACACGAAAAATACACTAAAAGATTTTGAATTAACAGAATAGATTTTAATGAAAAGGATGAATGTGTCCATCTGTAATCAGAAGAGATTTTATCACATGGTTATTGGGTGGATTAGTTTGATGAAGTCTTCCTTTGCAACATGCAGTACGGCTGCTCTCACAGCAGATCTACAACGTCCTGAACTCGCCACGGTCAGCATTATGTCTGTTCCTGTTGTAGGACGAAGAGGACCCCAATCAGCTGTACACAGGTTAAGGCGTTGTTTTATATAATCCTATGAGGCCAAATCCCCTGTTTTTAGAGTCTTTGTATTTGTTTTGACTGTAACTGATGATCTTCTGTCGCATACAAAGGACTCACACTGGGACTGGTACCGTTTTCAATTCTTCTATCATCCAATATCTGAGGTTTTCTGTCTATCTTACTCTTTCCTTTCTCCAGTCCAGCCTGACCTGAATCATCTTCTTAATGGTTCTGTTAGAGGTGTCCTTGCGCGCTTGATGCTGATTTTGGTGTATTGATATATGTATTGTTCCCGATATTGAAAAGAATTCTAGATCAGTTGACAATGTGCCTAATCTATGAGGGCAGATCTATTCAGTATAATTCTATGCTTTGTGCACTAAGCAACGTCATGCTTTAATGTTTAATTTACCTTATATTTAGAATTCCTAATTGCTCTTTCTGAACCATTTCAAAGATTTGTTGCAGTTTGACCAAAGTAGTCAATCTATTACTTTTGTCAGTTTCAATTTCTTTATTATTTATTTTGTATTAGCTGTTATGATCCTAATTGCATTGAATGGATACATTAAAGTTGTGCTGTTTTTACATGTTTGACTGAGATTCTGACGCTACTGTTGTAATTAAGTTTGCTGTGCTGGTGCAGCACTATGAAATAAATGTATAATTCCATACATTTATTTCTGTGTTAAAAAAAGAAACACTAAAGTTAATTAATTACAATTTTTTTCTATCGGATCAGTCATTTCTAAACCTCAGATGTCTATTTCGGTTTTGGATGTGAAAAAAAAAAGGATCAGTGCATCCCCAGTTTGGCAGATCAAATTTAGTGCAGCTGCCGGTTGAGGACCACTGAGTCATTGTTTACACACTCTCAGATACTTGTCCTCTTACACAGATGGGCATCAGGACCTCCCACTCCTCACTAGAGCCAATTTGTGAAGCTCTCTGAGGAATTGAATGAGATTTTATCCTATTTATGCAATTTCTTCCATTGAAAAGGTTAGTAAATAAATTTTAGCTGACTGTAAAATTGATTGTTTTTTTTTAATTGCATACATTAGTTTTCTTTTGGGGTTTTATTGTGATACCAAACTTTGGAGCATTAGTGTAGATGGTGAAATTCTGCTGGGTATCCATATACTTCACCTCCAGACTCATCCATCACCCTCTGAGCTGCCAGGAGGAAGGCAGGAAGGGGTTGTGGCGAGTGCGTGTTTTCAGAGGCAGACGACTGAGGATGAGTGATTAACCAAACTCCAAGTACACAGCCTCCCAATACCCTAACAAGGCAGGAAATTTACATTCCATTGCATACCTGTCAGGAGATAGCCCAGTGGTGAATAATAACAGCAGACCAAGTGTCGTGAAGAGGCAAGTATGCGAGTGAAAGGTACGAAAAAAGGGCTGCCGCGTGGCGCATTACTCTGCTTCTCTTCTTCTACTGCTGATAAAGATAAATAGTCTCTGAAAGTGATTGTGCTGCTGTGTTATGCCATAGAGGCAGACTGTAGGTAGGGGTTTGTTGTTTCACACCCAACTTCAAAAGTGATTTTAAGGCTGCAAATGTTGATTAATCACCACTATTTTTTTCAAAGAAGCTTTTGTTTTCATCAAATTTATTAGCATATAAACTGTAAATGTTTGCACGCTTATGAAACAAGAGGGCTGAACATTAATCACTGACAGAGTAACGTCATGAAGGGCTTCACCAACAACAGACATATTACTACAGAAAGTTTCCCTTCCAGCTCCCTAAAAGTACATAAAGCTATAGTTAGACTTGATTCTTGAGTCTTTCTGTAAAATGATAATAATTGATTTTGGACAAGGCTTTGCAAAAAATGGAGATTGGGAATTGACCTCCAAAATACTCATCGGTGAATCTTTAGCATAAAGTATAGTCAGACTGTTATTGTTTTAATCATTACTGAAAACTTCTAGTTACACAAACCCCCCAAAAATGTTTAATAGTACACAGTAAATATTAAAATAATTCTATGGAAACCAAAAGACCAGGAAATCAAGAAAAAAGGATCACCAGAAACCAGATAAAAATCAGTGGAAGATAGCCGTCCTAGTAATCTGGAGGACCTCTAATCACAGCAGCAGTGACCATCCTACTCAAGAAACGATAATGGGCATTGCACTATTCAACTACAATCAAGCTCCCAAACAGTTATAAAGTGATTGATGCACTGATGCATATGAGATCTGTCACAGTTCAAGTATTCTCTGCATATCAACCTAAAACATGAAACTTTTTTGCCACCAAATTGGAGAGAAATAAAATGCTTAAAAATCATGAAAATAAACCATGTTGAAGACTGAAATACTTTTCTTTGATCCATTTTTTTTGGCAACAACTCCCAATGTTGAGACAAGTAAGTACAAGTACCAAACAATTATGGAGTTGTAAGAGTAATAGTATGTGGCTTTCTGCAAGCAAAGGTGGGTTAAATACATCAATACTTTCCTCTAAAGAGCAAAGCAAAGTTGTTATTGGAACGAATTTCTCTGGCATTTTTTTAAACTTCTTCCTGACTTTTGATGCACTGATATTTCTAACATAGGATCTGTCATTTTAATATAGTACATCTAAGCTACTTTACTTCATCATGTAAAATTTGATGGGTTTATGTGCTCTTCTACTAACAGAAACCAGTTGACAGATTGGCACAGCCTAGAAATTCCTATACCTGAATTATTTCAGATCCCTGAAAATGCAAGTGTCAGAAGATGTTAAGACAAATAAAGTAGGCGGAACTGGTTCTCAGAAGCACATTTCTATACCACAGAGCTCAATGGAATAACATCAGAGTTACGCTGGTTGCAGAGATCAGACACACACCAGCTTACACCTCAAAAGGTAGGAATGTTTGTGTAAGCTTCTTGATGTCTAGATCCAAGGCTGGTCTACGCTGACACCTGAGAAAGCAAACAAGTTGGTTTGGCAAAGCTTGTGTCTAAGATGCTTCTCGGTTTTTCAAACTCTTTTTTTTTGTCTGACTGCAGGACCTCTGTATGAACCAGTGCAATAATCAAAGCAGAACTGCATTCCTCTTTAAAGAGACAACTTAACTACCAACGTACTTCATTCCAAGCCAACCATCTGAAATTCCATTAGAACTAAATAAATCATCATCAAAACAGGGGGTACTGTTTCTGAGGGGAGAGCTGAAACAGGAATGTGTTAGTGAACAGAACCCTAAACAATCTCGTCTGAGTACCGCTTCACAGAAAAATATTGAGGGGGAGAAAGAAAGGGATTAACTATTAATCTCAAACAGAGACAGAGCAATGTGAGGGCATCAAAGAAGCAAACAAAAGACAAGCAAAACTTTGGAGTATGACAGGCGAATAGATGGTTACATGGCAATTTTTTCAGGTCAGAACGACTTACAGGAAAATAAAAAAGTCTGTTGTCGACTGTTTTCTAAAAATCTTCAAACCAGCTAAGATTTTTCTAAATATGATGTTTTGCTGTGATTTCGGGCTGAGCGAGTTCACAAGTGGTACTATCTTTACGTACAGTGGCTGTTACAGACCGGTACTCTCATCATGCGCTAAACACTCCCCTCAGCCTATTCTTCTTCCTCCATAAATGAGATTCATGACTTAGCTTGTTAATCAAACTTAAGTAGAATTCAAACATATTATGACATAGTGACAATATGTTTTTTATGTGTAAAAAACATTTTGTCCACAGAATTTATGTACATGTTTTCCTGATCATCAGGGGATGAGGAAGAAAGAGGTTTTTATAACTTCTTCCAGGTCTAATTAACCTTGAAAACACTGTTAAACATGATGAGGAGAAATTATTTCAAAATTATGTTGCGAATATGGAAATACTGACGACACATGCAGGCTCATTGAGCCCCCCTGACCAGGGGTGAGTGAGAATGTCTGAAGGATTTGGTTTTAATGATAAATGTGGTATGTTGTGATGCATGGTAAGTATGTCACCCAATCTTTCAAGCAGTGAATGTCTTAAGCACAAATGTTGGAAAATTACAAAAACACTACAGCGAATTTGCATATTCTTGAAGAGAGTGTTTAAGTAATTAGTAGTTGTCAAAATAAAGTATTTCTTGATTAATGATTAAGTTACGTCAGTGTCTTCAAACACTTCCAAGTCTGGAATATAAATTTAACAAATCATTTTCGCATTACATAGAGAAAACCCAATTATTTTTAAACAAAAGCTGACTGATACAACAATTTAATAAATTAGAATAGTTTTTTTTTTTCATTTTGTAAATGGCAAAGATGATGTTCAGTGTGTGTTGTTTTTAATCTTCAGACATAACAGCCAGAATACATTTTGTTTCTGTGTATTCTGAATTATCTGAGCTTGTGTAGCCAGTCAGCTGTAGAAAGGAAACAATATGCTGTGTTTTCTGTACCTGCAGCGCTACAGTAGAGCATGTCAGTGTTTCTCTAACTGCTGTGTTAATTGTTTTCTTTCGGCTGCGCTCTTGTAGCTGCAGAAGAGTTTCAGCCTGAACACCCATCACCCCACCACCTCTTCTTCTGAGCACCAGCAAATGTTAATTGCACTCGCTACACTTGTGTCTATGAAGGGCTAATTTGAAGGATTTTTTCCCAATCATTTGCCTTTTTGAGTCCACTTCAAACCCCATGCAGCATCCTGATAATGTCATTCGAATTAGGCCACATTTTACATCATTGATTATTGTGGGTCGATTTTGATAAGATGGCATTTTAAACCCAAATAGGGATGAAAACTTGACTAATTAACCTTCGACAAAGAAGGCTTTTGGTGGGCAGACTTAACAGCAATCCTAGTAAGATCTTAAGGATCCCCAAGGCATTAGTGTCTAAAAAGAACATACTTTATAAACAGAAAGAAAGACACTTCTCAGTCCATTTCCAGTGGTACCTGTGAGGGATTTAGAAGAAGTGGAGTCCTTTCTTCCAGGGGGATCTGATGCAGTTCCACTTACAGAGCCCTCGTAGCTAATGCAGTCATAACAAAGCAGAGCTGTTCGAGAATAAAAAAAAAAAAGAAAAAAAAAACGTATAAAGAGAAAATGGGTGATAAAAAATATTCAAGGTAGCAGATTTTTTTCTCTAACTCGAGTTCAATAGTTTTTTGTAATTTGAAGTATATATATGTCTTCCAAAGGCACAGTCTTTAAAGGAACAGCCCTGTTTGATGTTATGGCTGTGTTAGCCATGCTCAAGCTCTCAGACTACAGTCACTACCTGCACCTACATGCATCTGCAAACCAACCAGCGCCCTCGCTGAGCAGCTTAGATATCAACTCAGTTTGAAATGGAAGGCGATGGATCAAAACAGCAAACATTAGCCCGGACACCTGCAAAATGAATCTAGCAGGAAAGGGAAAGAAAACATAAAAGAAGTATAAACTAAGAGGGAAAAGCAGCAGCAGAACCATCAGAACCTGGCAGAAGCCCATCACAAAATTGGTCGGAGCTGGAAAAGCAAAAGACGAGTTAGTAAAGCAGAAGAGAATTACTTGAGTCATACATTTGACCTATCTATAAAGAAATATCTGCAAAATAAACAGAGATGAACTGTAAGACGTACAGTCTTAAGTTCAGAGAGGAAAAGCAACATTGCTCAAGAAACAGAACAGAATTTAGAACTGAGCTGAAGTTTAAGTTAGGACCAAAGGAGCACATGTATCCCTCTATTGACAGAAGTACACCACAGCCAGTTTCAACTGCGCCTACTGATTAATATTCAAAATGACTGGGAACAGTAAAGTTCAGGCTTATACCTGCAAAGGCTTTGGAAATCCTCTCCTTCTTCCACTCCCATGGTTGGTCGTACTCTTCCGGGGGCCGCTCGTCATCCTGGGGGAGTCGGCTCTCCCTGGGGCAGCGTACGCGCTCGGGGTCGGAGTCGCCGCCGTTTTCCGTCGGCTCATATGGCGTGTCGTAAAGGGGCAGCTGCCTGACAGACCCATCCTTAGAGCATCGACTGCCAGATCTGATCTCTGCAATCAGAAGAAAATTTCCATAATTACTGAGAAGTTTCCTTTAAAAAAAAGTTTCAAGATAAAGTTAAGTTTCAATGCATGTACTATTACACCAAATAAGAAAAGATGAATGAACGGAAGAGGACAAAGTCCCAATGAGCAAGCTGCTTCAGAACCAAACAAAAATATGCTGCATGTATAAAAAAGCTTATGCTTTCACCTGCACTTTTTTCAGTCAATATTTTGTGTTCTTGCCATTGACAGGTATCTAAATATTGTTCATCTAATGTTTTTTTTTCCCATTATCTTTTTCAATTTTGTTTTGTTTACTGCTTTTCATCAGTTTTTTTTTTTTTACTTGTTATGGAACGGTTAAAAATGAGACATAAAAAAAGGTAAATAAACAATATGCTAACATAACTCAACGTGACACACTAATATCTTCTTGTTAGTCAAACTGCAGCCAAAAAATAACATAATTTTTCAAGATATTGCAATATATAATGCAGGAGGTTCTAATGCTCTCAGGTACACATAAATATACTAAAAATATACTCACAGCTCCCTCCTGTGTTATTACCACCTCCAGGTAGAGATGTTTATGAAAGTCTGGGAATAAATTATGTCACTCTTTACTGAAATTCTCAAACAGTAAACTTTAAACATTTTATCCTTCCTCCATCAGCACATACATAAATAAACTCCAGTGAAACCAGCTGCTTTAAGATATGCGTGGAGAAGTTTGAAGCAGGTTTAGGTTCTGAAGCAAAATTATAAGATCTGAGTAATTATAATAATACATATTTAGTAGAAGGTTATCTGGTCAGATGAAAAAAGTAGAACATTTGCCTATTACCCTTGTTGAAACATGATGTTGGCAGCATCATGCTGTGGGGTGCTTTTTGAAAAAGAAAGTAGGAATGCAAAGATGGAGCAAAATATAGGGTAATCATGAAAGAAAACTTGGTAGAGGGTTCACAAGATTTGAAGCTGCAGACAAAGTTCACCTTCTAGGAGGACTACAATCCCAAATGTACACCATGAACTGGACTGGGAACATTTAGATACAATTATAATCCAAGGTTTAAAATAAGAATTTGAGGGAAGATTTAAAAATTTATGTTCAACTTTGAGATATGCAAATGCATGGCACACGGCTGTGTTTAAATGTAAAAACCAAACAATTGAGGTTTGTGGTTCTATGTGAAAAACTGAGAAAATGTTTGAGGCAAAATAATCTCTGCAACATGTTATGTACATGCAAAAGAAAAAAAAAGAGCCAAAATTTCTCTCATAATAATTCCACCTCTCCACTGGAAAATGAAAATCATTTTTAATTTTGGCCCAGCACTTTCCAGAGTAACCTCTCAGAGGGATCAATTTGTGCCAAATTGGAGATTTAGAGGGAAGATGAAATTTGTGGGCAAGAGAAAAAATAGACACAAAAATAGCTGCTGTGTCAACATGAGGAGATTTTTATCTACAATGAGGGTTGGCGAAAATGTGCACATAACAGCTTTTTCATTTTTTGTAATCTTCACAAAATAATATATTTTACACCTAGATTTTCAAAACACGAATCAGTTTCAAGATCTCCGTCTTATCTGTGGTTATGCCTCTTGGAGTGTCCTTTATTTAAACTGCAAATGTGTAAAATTATCAGAAAGATACAGTTCCCTGAAAGGATGTGTGGGATGCTCAACTGTCTGAAATATTTACTTTCATGCAGCAGATATGCTTATCTCAGACACCTCAAAGACGGTGTAAAAGTGCTTCCCTGAGAAACGGAAAGCAGCTTTTCAAAAACACTTAAATATAACTTTTTTTCATGTAAATAATGAAAGTAAAAGCAAGATCATGATTCAACCTTGAGTCTATACTTTCCTTTTTTATTCACGTTGTAAATATACTTAACCGCATCAAACCAAAACTAAGACTCATGCCCAGCCCCTTTCCTTCTCCATGCAAGCAGGTAAAAAAGACCTGACTGCTAATGAAGCCTTGTGCCCTTGAGAGCCCCCCCCCCGCTTCCCTCTCCCTCTCCAGTCTTCCTTTACTCACATAAAGTTGTTAGGAGGCGGCACCCTTCCTCCAAGGCCACATGAAGCTGTTAGAGACCAGCGCAAGGCAATGTGAAAAGAATGAAATATTATGCCACACTACTGCATAATTGCCTTTTAGCCCAAGGGAGCTCTTGCGGAAAAATGAGCAATGCGTTGAGCCTAATGGAGCTAGCCGCTACTGGTGATGGTGGTGGCTGCGGTGAGGCAGAACGAGGCGAGGCTCGTTGCACAATGTAAGCCAGGCAAACCTGCAGTCTTTGATGTAAACAGCAAAAATACAGCTACAAAAAATTGGGAGAAAAAGTCATTTTCATAATTTAATTAAAAAGGTGAAACACAGACATTGTACACGGAGCGAAGAAATAAGTGTTCATTTCTGCTAATTGTGACGATCGTGAATAATGAGAAAACAAAGCTGAGTACCTCAGAAAATTTAAGCGTTCCATTACATCAGGAAAATTTATTTTCCAATGTAGAAATATCCACTTACTGAAAAGTATGTCCCATGTGCTGTGCAAAATACTTATTTAGGATTATTAAATCAGCTATCGGTACTTTTGGATGTGAGGTCAGGAGCCAAATCCTGCAGAAAAATAAAACCAGGATCTCCACAGAGCTCGTCCGTCGAGCGGAGCATGGAGTGCTCTTATAGACATCTGTACTGACTTTGAACTTTACAAAACACTTTGGATCAACATCAGGAAATGACATGGCTCCAAAGATTTTTACTGACTGTGGAAACCTCTCACTGTACCTTAAACAACTTAAATTGTGTTCCTCTTTACTGTTTCCTAAAGTGTAAAAGCTTTTGAAATACAGTCTGGCGTTGCTCATTGCCTTGAAAATGTACCTAAAGCTATTAAATAGTTTGCTTCATATTTCTCTGAATGATATAATAATTTCCAACAATACCTTTTCCTTCCACTCAATTTTCCATTAGTAAGCTTTGATACACATTCTGATAATAGTCACCTGCAAGTGCAAAACGCAATTATAGCTTACACTCAAATGGAGAATAGCAACAACCGAACATTTATACTTTCATTTAAAGGAAAATGAAAGTAAGCATGTGCGTAGTGAAGCCATATACGGTAACTTGAGTTTCAGTTTTTGAATTGAATGACTAAAGTAAATATTGCTTATATCATTTTTAGATTTTATTTCGCTTGCAAGGAAACTGATATCTCTAGAAGAGAGTAAAAGAAGCAAATGGAAAAAAGAAAAAGTTTTACTATTGATGTGATGAGTGATAACTGCTGGGGCGAGTCTTTCTCTGTAGTTAAGTACGATTTGATGAAATGCCGCAGAGAACTGGCTCTAATCAAGAACTTTTTGTTTGGAGATAGCCGCCCTCTTGACCCCGTTTCCCTTCTACATCCAGTCCTTCCCTCCTCCTGTCATTTTCTGTCTATCTCCTGGGCGGGGACGCATCTGTCCAGGGAAATTATGGTGATTGACATGACCGTGGGGTTGCATGTTGGAACACAGCTGCAGTCTGTCTTCTGTCTTAGGTTTCTATCCTCTGTTGGGGATCAGAGGTCAGGCAGCCACGCCCTCTCCCTTGCTGCTCCTCCTACCTTTCCTCTCCCCGGATGTCCTGAAGTTCCTTTCCAGATGCTGCGTTTCCCCTCTCTTTTTATAACCTCTCACATCTCCTCTATTCATAGCTTAAAGCAGCACAAGTCTGATTTATTTCCTTATTGTCACTCATGCACTGTATATATAACATGCACTTATGAGAGAATAAGAAACACCAGGGTCAATCATTATTTAAAATAACAGGTTGTTGCTTAAAGTATTTTAAGAAGCAATTAAACTTTAGATGAAGTTCATATTTTTCCTGCAGTTATCTTGATTTAGTTCAGAACATTTTAGATGAAGCTGGTATTCTACCTTTTACGAAGGAGGGATCAGAGTTTACTATAACTGCAGAGCATGGACAGGCAAGGAGCTCTGGATTAAATCAAGCAACATTACCAGCAACCAACCTGGCAGCAGCATCCTGCTGCACACAAAGAGCTGATCAGACCTCGGGGTCCTCATCGGCCAGACCACTCTTATCTCGATTGTCATTGTTTTCTAACAAACTGATTGCGTTTGCAAGAAAGTGGAAAACAACTGGATAAATGCTCTTTGATTGTACGGCCGACGCTTCTGACATGTGAAGAGAAAATGCGTTTATCTGCCGTTGGACTTCACTGCCGCCCACCTGCACCCGCCGAAATGGAAAGAACCGGCTTTCAGAGGCGTGGGGAATATCTGGGTTTGATTGAGGGCATCTCTTGCGTGTGGTAAAGGATTAAATGTAATTGACTTCACACACCTGGAATACAATGGGCAAAAATCACTTAAACTTTGATGGACTTTCCCTCCTGCTTCACCCACTGAGTTTTTCTTTAGAAAATGTTATCTTTTCAGGAAGGTAAAACATTAATGAGGTTAATGGAAAAACAGAGAAAAGCTAGACTTCATTCACTCTACATCGCCTTCAAATGCGTACATGTTGCATGTCTGCTGCTGAAACAATATGGTCGATGTGAAAGAGATAAGTCTAAGTATGTGGATCTATGTGAAGAAGTCTGCCCGTGAAGAAAAAGCAGCGACATGACATTGAGGTTTTCCTGGAGCTTTGAGTGAACAGAGTTCATCTTGAGATGGAAGCAGAGACTTTTTTTCCTTTTTTTTTCTGCTTGATCAGCGGTCGTCCACAAATACTGAGTGTCAGTTAGAGAGTGGGCTGACAAGCAAAGGTGCTTGCTTCTTGACCCGTGGCGGCCTTACTGCAAAGTGAGCTTGGTGAGTAAAGCTGAAAGATGCTCTTGTCTCGAGCTTTTCATACAAAAAAGTCCCTCAGTGTTTGTGTTCAAATGTTGCTCTCATTTTTACGCCTCTTTGTGTTTTAAGGGATTAGAAGACAGACAAAAAAATAATAATAATAATTAATTAATTAACATCAATACTGGCTTATTTAGATATAATTTATGGTATTAAAATACTCCAGCCAGTCTGTTGGTTTTTTCAGTAAACACAGCTCATTTATCCATCTTTAAAGGAGGATGCGTTTTCGTGGGTTGCTATGTCTTTGTCAGCCTCCTGTGGTCCAAACGAAAACAGCAATAAAGCGTCTCTTCCTTTGTCTTGACTGAGCGCGCCAAGCCTGCTGCGGTGGCTGCACACTGAAGCATCTGTTTGTCACATGTGTGTAAGTATATATATACATGTACTGTATATATAGATACATTATAGGAAGGCTGTAAGCAAAGAGTCAAACCAATTCGCTTCATGTTTTGCCCAGGGAAAAAAAAAAAAACAACATATTTTGGTCCTCCATTATTTTGGGTTCAAGCCTTTGTAGAAATGTCCTTCTGCTTCTCCTGTAGGCTCTGCTGCCATCTGGGCTGATGATACAGAGTGACACAACTTGCAGCAGGATCTACAGAGCCAGGTCACCTTTATCAATTAAGAGATTTGGCTAAACAGTATCTTAATGCCTGCACTGATGTGTATTAGATTTCTTTTTTGCTTCAGTAGACGGCCGAAGGGAATAGAATCTGAACACTGTGTTCACCAACACAATGACACATACATAGATTCATCCCCCCATTGGGGCAGAGCGTAACCCTAAAGAGACAACACAATGAAAGCAGAAAACAAGACGGAGGCGGGTGATGACGGAAGTCAACCAGACAAACAAACGGAGACGGAGAGAGAGAAGGCAGAGAGCTCTGTGAAGAGACGTCAGAGATGTATTAAAAAAGAAACCAGGACAGAGTGCATAAAGTAAGGGAGGAGAAAATTTGAGAAGAAACAGGCAGGTGTTATCAGCTTGCCACAGAGGAAAAAAATAAACAAATAGGCTGATTAAGGAAGTTGACGGGATTGATGGAAAACAGATGGGGAATTCTAATCAACACAGATTGCTTAAAAGTAAAGACAAAAGAAATCAACCAGTCAGGAGGGAGACTATCAACAGGATAGCTTCGTCATACACTCCACATGAAAGTATGGCAAGAAGAAAACCATCATTACAGAAATACCAAAGAGTCATGTTTGCAGTTTGCTCCAAACTTATGTGGATGACTGTACTCTGGTGAGATGAAATCGATAAGTTACTTGTTATCCTTTAAACAGAAAACAATGTGCAACAGAAAACTAACACAGCGAATCATCCTAAGCACATCATAACGGTTGTGGTGTTACACAGTCGTGACTGCTCAAAAACAGAGAAGCTTGTTAGAGTTCATTTAAAGATGCAGGGGAATCTCAGAAGAAAACCTCAAGCTGTAAAAGAGCTGATACTGGTCAATGACCCCAAGCATGAAGCCAAAGCTACAATGTAATGGTACACATCAACACATATTCAGAATGTTTTAAGTCACAGTCCAAAGTTGGAATCTGTGGCATGACACACAAAAAAAAAAATGTTTAGATTTGCTCGTTATCCAGTCTGTCTGAGGTTAAACTATTTTACCAAGAAGAATGGGCATAAATTGGAGTCTCCTTAAGTCTGCAAAGCTGGAGAACAAACAACTGACTTAAGAGAAATGAATACACATGTAAGAACTCTTTTGCACACTTATTAAATGTGTATTTAAAAATACTGAAAACTAAATCCTTATATACTATATTGTGTTGGTCTATCACAAATATCTTTAACTTTGTGGTTGTTGTGTGACAAAATGACCAAAAACGTTGAAAGGTATGAGGACATTTGCAGGCATCATCCCTTCAGCAATGGGAAATTTTAAGATTGGACCAAGGTGTTGAGTTGATTATGGCAGACAGATCCTGCCAGAGAATCATGGTGCTTGCATCAAGACATAAAAGAATAAGCTGAAGAGAGACAGCAAGAGGTCAAGAAATAAAAGACAAACAAAATACTTCATTTCCTTGCCATTCTTAAAAGATTACTAATTGAGAAAGTCTGGCAGTAATGAGGGATTAACTGGATTTACTGTTTACAAAGAGAGATGGCGCAACACCATAAAGCGACTCTCGGATTTGATCCTGCCTCATTGTGTGACATTAGCAATGCCTCAACTATGCAAATGCGTTCCTCACTGCAGGGTGGATGCATGGATGGTGGCATTGATCCTTTGCAAAGCGTAACTGCAATTACGCCTCCTTAGGACTGAGGTGAAAGCTCATTAATAGGAGATGAATTGGTACAGCGAATTGGAAAGATGCCCATCTCCCTACATGAATCACAGGAATCGCCCTCGCAGCAAGCTAACGCAGCTCTGCAACGAACAAACCAATGTCGAGCATTAGACCGGCATCAACACATATGATGAATTATTTGTTGTTGCCTTCAATTGCATTGCAGCGGTAAAAACTCCATTTGGATGACAGTCAGGCACAAAGAAGCTGGCATCTTTGCTCGACACACACAGAGAATGTCTCAATGTGAGGCAGTGACAGGCTGCTTGGATGATGCTGTTGGATTCGGAGTGCCTCAGAGCCTTCCAAGAGTGGAGCGATTTTCCTGCAGGCTGCGAATCTGAGCCACGCTCGTTCTGTCGCTATTGTTCCAGCGCCGAGATAAGACTGGCGGCGGATTAGAGGAGAGTGCACCCAGAGTTCAGGTTGTGTATAGCTAGTGTAAAGAGAACCCTACAACGTGATTGGTTTCGGAAGGCAGAGGCGAAGAAGAGAGGAGATAAGCAGGGTGCAAGAGAGGAAGAAAGGAAACAGGCAGAGCGTAAAGGAAATAGGCAAAGCATTGGATTCAGTAGGCGTCTGTTGTCATCATGCCTAATCTGGTTGGGTGGTCGCAGAGGAGGCTGATGACACGTGGACATGCCTATGATGAATAGCCACTTTATGCCTCGGCACCAATGGGGGTCAATAGCCCATTAATGGTGATAGGCCTCCAGCAACAGTCAGCAAAGACCCACTCGCACTTCTTCCTGCCTCAACCTTCAACCAGCTCACATTCCCCCAGGGGTGTCAAGACTGCTCACTCCACTCTTCTCTGCTGGGATGAGACGAGGAAACAAAGAAAAGTGGAAGCCAAGTGTGTTCAAATAAAGACGTGGGCTGAATAAGGGTGATGTAGATGAAGTGGTTGCATTTATTCATATTTTGCCTCAAGTTACTGAGTTATAGACAGTCTGTTTTTATTTTTATTTATTTATTTTATTTTGTAACTGGATGTTGCCAAGAGCAGCTAGTGGGAAGTAACCATGTCAACTTCTAGAATAAGCCAAGTGTGACATCTTCATAGGACTTTGATATACAATCCTTACAACAAACTGCAATTGCCAAAGTTGTCAACAAGAGTCACAAATCTGAATCAGAATAACATCCCATATTGTGCCAGAGACTTTCAGAACCAGGCCTTTCAGCTGAGTTTGGGTTGTTTTTAAATTATCTTTCTGGATGTAAGCAGTGCATAATTTAGTGGCCTTGACATAATTGATGAATAAATGTTTCTCAAGACTCTCCATTAGGGGTAGACCTTGATTACTAGCTAGTAAGCTAAGTCTTAATATTTATAATACAATACACCTCTCTTTATGGTGACTTATTGTCATACAAACCCAGATGTCTGACTACTAAGTGTCTTCAAACTGCATTTGGCATTATTCAGTCTAGGGCTCCATGATGACAGGAGAGGATAACATTGTTGCTTAATATTGCAATGACATCATCGATTGCAACCACACATCTTCCTAAATCTTCTTTTTCATTTCTCTTGCTTTGCACACATTAGTATTGCAATTCAGTATATCCGTCAAACTACATTACATTGGACTGAAAATTATTGGACAGTTTATGTTTTGAAGCGAGTGTCCCCCAGTTATTTTTTCTTCAGTTAATTTCTTGTATGCATTACATTACCACTACTGTTATGTAACATGTTTGTTTAAAACTGGGATATCTTGATTGTAATGCTAATTCTAATACTTTAAGTGGTGGAAAAATCTCCTAGAAAGAATATGAGCTCTTAAGTCCCTTTATGCTTTATTTTTTTCTTTTATGTGATAATCCGCTAATCCAGGGGTGGCCAAGTCCAGTCCTCGAGAGCCACCATCCTGCAAGATTTATAAGTA
Source organism: Poecilia latipinna (assembly GCF_001443285.1). NCBI lineage: Eukaryota > Metazoa > Chordata > Actinopteri > Cyprinodontiformes > Poeciliidae > Poecilia > Poecilia latipinna. Next base: position 122,629 of record NW_015113146.1, on the reverse strand, counting down.
TCCTTACTCCAACAGACCGGGATCAGCTCTACAGAGGCCTGATAACGAGCCAGTCATTTGATTCAGGTGTGTTGAAGCAGGGATGCATCTGAAACTTGCAGGATGGTGGCTCTCGAGGACTGGACTTGGCCACCCCTGCGCTAATCTCTTGCCAGACCAAAACGAAAAGAAGCTGCAACTGAATAAATCAGGGAAATGAAGTTGTGCCACTTGCGAACTGAGCGTAGCTAACAGTCTTGCCGAGTTGTCTCTCATTAGCACAGACTGATGCACACTGAGACGCAACACACATATTTTACACACAAACTGGGTTCAAAACAAAGGTCGACAGCATTCATCGTTAACAAACTGAACTTTGCACAACCTAATTTTTTACTAATAGTCAGGCAAGCCTGAACTGCACATACATACCAAAATCACTTAAAAAAAAAAAAAAAAAGCGTGTTGTTCCAACATCAAGGCTGAGGCTCATTAGCAGTCATATCAACTACACATTGTAATAAAGATGCAGCAAAAGCAGTTAAACAATTTTAATTGGTTAAATACTGAAACATTAATCTTCTCAATGTCAAGAAAAGAGAAATGCTTTGGAGCTTGAGGCTGAAAGGGAGGGAGAACAGGGGAATGCTTGGTATTGATTTGTTCCCTTTATCCTGGATGGTTACTTTTGCTGAAGCACCGCCGGGACCTGTTTACCATCCCATCCAGTCTAGAGGACGGGCATGTCCTCAGGGAAGTGTGCATCAGAAAAGCTTTGGCAATGCAAACAGTTACACAAGCGATAACCATGTTCTTTTGCTTGTGTGTGTTGCTTTGACCTTCAGACGAATCCTTTCTCCTGGTCAGTGCTCCCTGCATGATTATACGTAGAGAGAGTAAATAACATTGAGCTGGATTACGCCAGTAAGCCGCTAACAGTGTTTACATGGCTGAGTGTGATCTGATCCCGGTCACCCTGCTTCTAAACACATAAAACACAACACCAACAACCAGAAAATTAAACAAAAAGAAGCTTGAAGAGAGCTCAGAGAGGAGGAAAGCTTGTAAAAGGGTGGCATTACATCGCAACCATTCACAGGTTTTTATGAGCTTCAGCAGAACTTTGGAGTTAAAACTCACAACCGCTGGTTCATATCTATTTAGCCAAATGATCTACAATCAGGGAAACAAATGTTACCTTAATACAGATGCGATTTCATACATAATTCTATTGTTGCTGAGCCTCAACCAAAAGCGTGGCAAAAACAGCCAGACAAGTGGCTCCAAATCCATTTTCTGGGATGGTTTTATTAGATTTTCATGCCTAATGTTCCCTAATGTCATTCCCATGTAAGGAAAAGGCTAAACAGATTAACACAAATGTAAGATATGGCAATCAACCATAGATTAATTAAAATACAGTGCTGAGCTACATTTGCTGGTATCACTAGTGAATATATTAATCTCACATTGAATAAGTTGGGGAAACTCCAAATGTTTAACATTTATTCAGTTGGGAAAAATCGAAAGTTAATAAATAGTGTTTTACATAAAATTACAGGTGGTGCAATTGCTGTTAATGATTTGTTCAAAACCTCTCTCCAGAGAGAACAGCACTTTGTGTTCTCCTATAACATTCACAAGGTTAAAGCAAAGCCTCTGAGTCACTTATGTGCAAGGGAAACTGAAAGTCATTGGTTACTAGTTAGAAGTTTCTAGAACTATAAGAAACCTAAAAAAAAAAATGGCACGACTTGAAAAATGTTTCAGTTAAACTTATTATAAAGGGATTGCTGGAAGCAACAACAATTTTTCCACTGGTGGTTTTCTGACTTTCTTTCCTACTGACAAAAAACATATACTCAAATTAAAAGTTAGTTTCCTATATTGATTTTAGTTTGAGATTATGCTACTTTAAAAATACAACATTTATTCTGGGGGATTTTTAAGCACCTTTGTCAGTGCCGTCTTTAAATGTGGTGATAAAAATGGCTACATGCCCTTTACTCGAACCCGAGTTCAACATGAAAGCCTTAGTTAAAGAAGGATTAAAATGATACACTTCACCCAACGACCTCTCTGTCTAAACAAAGTCTGCCGTCTCTGATCCCTGTCTGTGTCCACCTGTACAAAGTGAGCGGCACAGGAATCCCCCAAACCCAAGCTGGTGTGTGTGTTGCCATGTTGCTTTCTGCTCTCTTCAGTTTCTATTACATCAGGTGTCAGATAGCCCAGAGAGAAACTTCTGATAAACTCCAGTCAGACCTTTCAGCTCGGTCCAGCCCGATTCAGAGTGATGAGCAGATGGGCTGCAGGCACAGAAAATCTAATCTGGCTGTAATGCTGCACATCAAAAGAGGATTCTACCCATTTTACTTTGCATGAATGAAATGGGGAGTTCTTTTCAAAGAAGAAGAGATGGATCTCAGTATGCGTGTACAGTGAAAATTAATGCAGCTGAAATTGAAAAGTTAGCACAGATGTGCAGATGGATCTCAATATATTAAAATAACTTAAAAAAATGAAAAGTAAAACCCATACACTAAGTAGATTCATTACACATAGTGGTACAGTTATTTTTTTTTTCTTTTGTATTAAAGAATGTGACTTATAGCTAATGAAAACTATTAATTCTGCTTCTTTAATATTTAAAAAAGATTTTTAATTCATACATTGTATGTCCCTGACTTTAGAGTCATGGCTGTGAAGTTGTCCAGGAAACTTGTAAGTTACACGGAAAGTTCAATGGGAGGAAAAACTGTGAAAAAGTTGCCCAAATGTGACTTTTAGAGAGGATTGTGAGGCAAAGCTTATTAACAAATGTGGACGGATTCTCTATTAAGTATGCCATGCTCCAAATATGTAAAATAATAAATAAGGAGCTGCAACCAAGTATTGAGATTATGTGTTGTACAAAACATGGGTGACATTATGTTATAACATTCTTTGAGAGTTGAGATTCCATTTCTTTCATAACTTATTTGTTGTTCATGTCACACCACATTGAAATCAAAATTCTAAATCCCACACTGGTTTTTGGGTCAATATTTGATGAAGCTCTGTGGAATGATGCATAATTTTTTTTGAGGGATGCATTTTTTAAAATTTCATTAGCTCCCACACAGCTTACTGTTAATCAAAAGGGCTTTAAAATTCATGGGGCGAGCTTGCACATCAATAGTGCTGAGCACCTGCCCCTGAGGAGTAAACAAGACAATACGACAGCTAACTAATAAAAAGGAAGAGAAACAAGGAACCCAGAGGATGTTATTTCCATTGAAATGATAAGAATTCATTTTTGTAATATTGTCAGTTTATGTTATGTGGCCACTTGAGATCAAGTTTGTGAAGGAAAGTTAAACGATAAGTTGATAACACAAAGAAACCAAAGCACAAAACAAAACTCAGACATCAGCTAAGCATCAATCTAAGCAACATCACATTCATATTTTACTCAGATTTGTTTTGTTTACACTTACTTAAAGCTTCCCTTAAGAAATCAAGCTTATGTTGATAATGAATGAAAGAAACAAAAGAAACTCCTGATAACACTGAACGCAAATTAGTCTTAAGGGCACATGGCAGAAAATTAGCGCTTATAAAGACAAAAGTTGTAATGTAAATCTTGACTAAGCTAGTTCTCCCACTAATGAGCAATGACTGCTACTCATATATACACCGTAGTTCATAAACTGCTGGAGTGGGAACCGTTTATAGGCCCTTGAGTAACATTGTGTAGGTGTAAGTTAACAGATTTCCGGATTACTCCTCTGACATTAGGCTGGAGAAGTGCTGCTGTTCTGCAACGTAGGGAAAAAAAAAAAAAAAAAAAAGACACTGGAATTCGTATGTCTAATTTTGACGGCTGCACTGGCAAAATCCCTGCAGGAAATGTGGTGTAACTGAAACAGAAATCTCACTTCAGCATTGTGTTTGCCATTTGGCTGTACAACTGCTTTGTGCTCAGACATCTCAGGGGTCTCTTTGGTTTGGGATAACAGACTTTTTACACTACAGTGCCTCTAAATTTCCTTTGTTACAACTCAAATTTGTTTTATAGTCTCACACCAATTTGCAAAAGTGAGCACACCTAAATTAAAGTAGTCTCGCTGATTATATGCTGTTGGACACAGCATATAAATATCTGTTTATAAATATTAGTTATGAAATTATGACCACAACAAGAGAAGTGAATCGCTAATTATCTTTTCATTTTGACAACAACAAGAGGGTGGAATGTATTACATGATTTTACCATGTTTCAAAACTATTATGATTTGAATTTAAGATCTACATGATTAAGAAATAACTATACATTCATGTTTGTAACTTAATTAGTGAAAAAAAAAATAGGCCACTTTCACAAGTAGACTCCACAGGTGAATTTGTTATAAAGAATTAATAGGTGGCAATACATTAGAATAATTTACTGAACTGCAACATTGTAATTTCATAGTCAGACATACAACTCAGAACGATGATTGGCAGCACATATGTCAAAAAATCTGTATCAGGTGTATGACTAACACCTAGCACAAAAAAATATGGACATATTTAAGATTTTATGGTTACAAAAATGCAATTGATTAAAAGTAAGATTGCTTGGGGTGTGCTGTGGTGGCGCAGGAGTTAAGCACAACCCATGTATGGAGGCCTTAGTCCTCGACGCAGCTGTCGCAGGTTCGATTCCCGGCCTTGGTGACCTTTACTGTCTTCCCCCTTCTCTCATTACCAACTTTCCTGTCAATTAACTATCAAATAAAGGTCACTAGAGCCAAAAAAAAATCTTTTTAAAAAAAAGTAAGATTGCTTTTTATTTCTTAAAGCACCACAGATACTCTACATCATCACTACATTCAACAATGATATCACAATAGCATGTCTGTAATGTGTTCATAGCCTGTTCAAATATCATGTGGTCCTAGTCAGCATCTATGACAAGTGGTGTAAGGAAAAAATAAATAAACCAAGGTCCATTTATGCAGTTACAGAGTGAGGGTTGGCCCATGTGGTTGGATGCAACAGACAAAATTATTGTAGCTGGATGGGTCGGGGATGTACTGGCAAAAAAAATGGGATGGTCATAATGTTATGCCTGATCGTTGTAAAAAAAACTACAGTAAAATTGTAATTAAGGTATAGATATATAAACAGATTATAAAAGTGTCATAAAAAGGAAACCATTAATTGCCTCATCCACCTTTATAACCAGTCAGAGGTCTATAATGATAGTCTGTGTCTGTTGTGCCAAGCCACATGCTTGAGTTTACGATGCCTCTGCTGGCTGAACCCCAGATATGTGGTTGTAGCATGTGACAGGAGCTTCTTCACCAACTCTGCCAGCAACAGCAGAAGCTCCACTAGTTGCCCAGAAACCTCTGCCAAATGTCCATCAGCCCGCAGCTGAGTTTTATAGTTCGATTCCCCCCGAAAAACATCCTGATCCTGTAAAAAAAACAGAAACACTCATCCAAATAAAACCGGATGATGCTGAGTGAGTAATTTTTGCCTCATCTGCTTCCCGGATCCAATAAGAAATAACTGCCATTGTGGAAAAAGGTTGACGAGAGTGCCAAGCTGTGCTTCATGCTACTGGCAGAGCAAAGAAACATAAAAGACTCCTTGTCTAAATTGTATCAACTATGCTATGCTATAGATAGAGATGAAAGTAAAGGCAATTCCGACTGGTAGAGTATTTTTAAAACAAGGCTTTAAAAGAGGTAAGGATGCCTTTTTAGGAAGAGAACATGCAGCTACTTCATCAACTGGTTCCCTCAGGAGTGTAATCATCTTCCCTGTGGTTTGGCTGCATCCTCCAGCCTCAGCAGGAATGTGTGCTGCATCGCCAAAATCCCCTCGCCAAAATGAGGATGCAAGCAAAACAAAAAGAGCCTGACCGTTAAGCAGAGTGAGACGCTGTCTGGCACAAGAGCAAAGGGGCGACTGATCGTAAGGTTGTAAACAGCTGCACAGCATGTTTCATAAAGGAATGCCAAAGTTCATTTAGGCCATCTCCTTTTCTACGTCACAGTATATAAAAGAAATACCACACCGCCTGTTTTTCCACAATAATTATTTATAAACTCAACCACTTGGGCGCACACAAACACTAAAATCTTCACCACGGAGGCTATAACCTTCTATTACCGAGGTCTTAATACCACGTCAGGGCCTCATGAGGTTGCATATTTGCTTTCAGCTGCTGAGAGAACCAGCAGGCATGGAGCTTCTGGATTCCTCCCCTCCTCCAGCTGTGTGGGCGACTACCATCCTACATAAGTCCATATTAAAGAAAGGTCAGCTGGCCTATACACAAATATGAGACCTGTAGTTACACATAGGCACTGAAGGACATGTACAGAAGCACACAAGGAGCATACCGAGAACTGACAACCACATGCACGCCCATAGAGACGTCAAACCAGGGCAACGATACACCCTCCCCTCTGCCTCCCTACAGTGTGCCAAGTGTGGGCTGACAAACCCCATCCCGCTCAGAGCCGCTAACACATTCTTGCACCTGCTGCCTCCCTCCTGACTGCGGCTCATCAGTTTTCTTCGGGGAGCACGCACACACCAGATTCCACACTCGTGAGGTGGCTGAATGTCGAACAGTCATAATCTCTCCGCTATGCACAGTTGTGCTCTTAACCTCTGACAAATGTAATTCTAACTCAAGCTCTCTGTTTTCCCCTGATGAATAAAACATGTTGAGTAAGAGTCTCTGAGGGGGAGAGAGAGAATTAGGCAGATGAAGAAGTGGTGGGAGCAAATTTCCAACATCGTAGGACAGGGCGAGAGATTTATGATTTATGAGTTTGGATCACATCTTCAGTGTCTATTGCGTTGTTCATGTGGACAATGTGCTCTGAATAAGTATATGCCTGCTCACAGGTTTTTGTTTTGTGACATTAAAATTTTTCAGATGAAATAAATTTGAACCTGAATGAATACAAAATGGAGTTCTGGAAATAATCATTTTATCAAGTTAAAAAATATCGGACCCTACCTGGCCATATATCCTAGAAAATTGATGTGATTAATCAAATGTTACAGAAGGATATAATTAATTTTACAAACCGCCATGCCGGATTGCAATCTGACCTGTAGAATCAAGAAATCATCCACAAAAAACAATATCTCGAAAAGCAACAAAGAATGGCTCAATCTAAAAAAACATTACCTCCGGAACAGGAGAGAAAACTAAATTATTCTACATTTGTCAGTATGGAAAAGATTGCAAAGTCATTGGCTCTTGGCATCAAAGCTATGGGACTTCAGAAAACCACAGCAAGAACTAATCTCCACAAACTGAGTCAACATGAAACAGTGACTGAGCTTTGCAAGAGTAATTGGCTTACCAAATTTACTCCAGGAGCACAACGGTGACTCACCAGGAGATCACAACAGAACTCAAAATAACATTTCAAGCATTACCAACCTCAAGTGCCACAAGTGATATCAGTGTTTAGCATGCAGTAACAAGAAAAAAACTGGGCAGCAATGGCATTGATTGGAGAGTTTGGCGACAAATACTTTTGGGAAAATATCTCTTTGACCAACGAGACAAAGGTAAAACTTTTGCATCTTGTTACATCAAGTGTAAAACAAATACAGCACTTCAGAATGTTAAAAATCCCCTCAAAACATCATATCAACAGCCAAACTTGATTGTGGCAGTATAATTATGATTTTTTTTTTCTACCAGATTTTTAGCCATTAGAAAATGGCTAAAAATAAATAAATAAATAAAATAAAGGTTTTTCAAAGATTGCGCTTAAATCTTGTTGAGATGTTGTGCATGACCTTAAATAGGCCACTCGTCCTCATAAACGTTAAATTAAGCTGATAAAGTTATGAGAAGTAGAGCATTCCTCCTCCTTATTGATGTAAAAACTCAATGAAAGTTAACACATACATTTGATGTCAGTTGTTGCTGCCAAGTGTGGCACAATCAGATCCAGGTTAGTCAAGATGACATTTTTCATTCTGAAATTAAACTATTTTAAAACATAATTTTTGTTTAAGCTTGAATGTTTATTTTATGACTTGAAACGTTTAAGTGTGACATAAAAGCAAAAACAGAATAAATGTGAAAGGCGGAACATACTTTTTCACAGAAATCTATATGTGCTTTGCAAGTGTAAAATGCGAGATAGATCCAGTCAGAGAGAGTGAGGTCTGGAGGAAACGACAGAACCGACCAAACATTACAGAGGAGACAGAGGCTTTGGTCTAGTGGGTGTGGAGATGAAAGACTAAGAAGTCTGACTTCTTGCACTTCCTGCTGAGACATAGGAAGCTACCAAAATCCTGTCAGGAAAAGGAGGGCCCAGTTTCTTCTGGCTCAGATTCTCCTAAGCTGGTCATTCTTTCCTTTACATGTGCCAACTAACAAAAACAAGTGTTTTATTGTGAAACATTATTGCATGTTTTGATATGTTCACCATGTAATCATTAAGCAGGGAAAATGGCATGATTCATCGCCCACCATGCTCATTTACAAGAAGTTGTGAAAATCACAGGGAGCTACACAAGCATAACACTGAGAGTGTCTTATCACTATTCTCCCTGTGCACTGACATTTTCCACTGCTGTTGTGTAAATTCTTCTGGACACAAGGTGGATGATGTGGCACCAGCAAATGCATTCTCTGCTGGCTGAATGACCTTTCCATTGGCAGCTTGTGAAAGAGGGATCGAGTTCTGATTGAGGAGCTGCAAATTAGGGTGAAAATGCAGAACACTTCAAGAGCTCAAATAAGAATAAAGAATTGGATGTAACAGATGATGAGGCAGATATGGATCATGGATATTGTTCTATCCTGGTGGTTTTGCCTCCCTGAAACGGTTACTTCTGATTGGCAGTCGGCTTCCATTAGAAAGCTTCATTAATAACAATCATTATCCGCTGAGGAGAATCTCCAGCCTCCCCCCGGCTTTAGTCCTGATATGCTAACAGGGAGCGTGTAATGCCTGCAGGACAATTCAATTAGGAAAGGGGCATTTGATCACCATTACGACTTAGGATTCACAACCTAAAAGTGCAATTTATCAGCATCAGGGCCTACTGTATGACGTGGATAGATTAGGCGTCCTGAATGTTTTCTGTAAGGTGACACATGACTTCTTAGAGCTGTTCGAGGTAAATGAGATTAGCTTCTCTGCTGAAAGTGAAGTCCAGCAGAATTAATGGCACAGTTATGTTTGTTCCTTTCAATGAATTATCTTTCCATTGTTTTAGCTGCAATAAATTCTGACTGAGCCACCATTAGTTGGTTGTCCCCTGCTTTACTTAGCAAGCAGCAAATCAATCAAACGAAGCTCTTCTGCAGTGCAGTTCACTTTGAATTATGAGGAATTTCTACAAAACAAAAATCCTTTGTGCTAACAAAAGATTTGTTGGAGCCAAACAGAAGAAAACAAGTGAAAACCGACTCTAAATAAATGGGGAAATAGGAAAAGAGAAACCATCAATATGCCAAGAAGTGTAGCAGAGCAGTGTGTGGTCAGCCCTCGGAGCGAGCTCATCCACTGCTGCCAGGTCGGCCTGCTGGGTTCTCTGCTCCTCTCGACAGTGCCCAGGCGCAGAGGGGAATCCAAGGTAATTTGTCCACTTGTTTGGATAATCCACCATCTGCCACACTGCAAAAGGCCCCAGGCCCATCCACAAGCCTTTGTGCTGGACACAAATGCTAAACATATGACAGCAAGCAAAACCCAAATCCAGTGTCTGCAGAGACAAACAATGCAAAAATAACACTAGACTGGAGAAGAGGGAAAACAATAAAAAAGTGTCAAAATTTAGGTATTCTTTAAACACTTTAGACAATAAAAATCACCAGTTCATATGACTATATTTCTATCATCTTGACATCAGTAAAGAAGATAACAGAAGGGTTAACTATGAACCGACACACTCCTGATCCATTTTTGGATACAACTTCAAACAAACACAAACATAAAAGTATAACCATAAGAATGTGCAGCTATCATACCATTCAGGAAGGAGTAGAACAAAAGCAAAAGACCTCGAGAAGATGCCGGATAAAGCTGATACAATACAAAATGTGTTTAAAGCTGCAGCAAGGAGTTTTGAGAAAACTGTGGCCTTAGCCTGAAAGTTTGAAGCAGCACACCTTACAGGTCTCTGCAGGTCAGCAATAGCTCCTCCCCCACAGTGGAGCCTGCCAAGAACTCACAAAGGTGAGTTTTCCAGTAATGTTAACATGGTTCTCTGCCATTAGTACAGTTTCAGAATACTGACGATAATGACTGTGAACGACAGCACATAAATAAGCATAACTGGTTATTTCTGTCTGGAGTGGTGTATTTCTGCAAATCGCTGTCTTATATTCTACTGTCAGGACATAGAGAGAGTTTTAACAAAATCTAGTTTTATAAACGTTGCCTACTGTGGCTTTAAATATTATCAGTTTGAGCCACAAGTGTCCATTATCAGCAGGGCTCTAACTTCCAAATCTTAGACATAGCGGCCAGCTTTGTGATGTGCTGTAACTATCTTTGGCCTTGCATCTTTTCCATTACTGTTCCAGATTCTATCACTGTATCCACCAGTTTCTCCAGCTGTGAACAATTAACAGACAGGGGCCCTCTTAACTGCACCGCCTGGATTAAACCACCCCCTGATAACACCCCCAGCGCTCCTCCATCTCTGGTGACAGTTGGAGGACACTTGAGCACAAATGGATCACGTTCAAAAGCCAAGAGTAAAACAAATATCCGCCACCCACATGGTCACAAGTAAAACACAGTAACATCCATCTTTGATGAGGAACATCCCATCAAGTTTTACTTTTATTTTCTTGAAAAGTTATAAGATAGGAAGTGGAAAGAGAAACGCAAAGCATGCATTCTTTCTCAAATTATCTAATGTTAAAAAAACAAAAAAAGATTGCTTTCCAAATTTGGCAGTCAGATGAGGAAAAAAAGCAATTAAGCATGGCTTCCTAATTTGTAAACACAATCTGTTGAAAAGTAATACTTTAATTAGTGTCAGAAGATTGCAAATTACTGTGATTCAGAACAGTTTAAAAACAAACTGGATCAGTGACAGGAAGAGAGATGCACTGTGAGAAATACTCATATAAATAGTATCCAATGCATTTAGATGTGCAGGAAACGTACAATGCCTGCTGGAACACATGGTTTAAGATGAGTTTATGTGTGCAAATATTTAAAACTTGAGATAGCAATGTTGATCTACTATAAAAAGGGATAGCACAGTTAACAGTGAATATGTTTTAAATACAGAGTTTAACAATCTTCTTTGTAAATAATTTCTAAAACAGATTTAATCTTCCATTCCCATCATCGGTTGGGATTTTATTTATGACCAATAACATGTTTTCTTTAGGTTTCTACTTGACTTTTAGTCAGTGGCCATCTTGTATTTGTCTATTTTGAGACTTAATGAGATATTTCTGAGCTGGGGGTATAGTAGATTTAAACATAACTGAGCACAATTTGCCTCCATCTCCTAAAAAGCATACTTTAAGACATTCTGCCAAGACTAAAAGATTAGAGATTTAATTTCACACTGTTTTGGTTTTGATAAAATCGTATTAACTAAATGTGATTGTAAAGTGGTATAAGACATGGTGTTTTTAGGCCCTGCATGCTATTAGATTGACTGATATGGATGAGATCAAAACTGAACAAGGTGTAATTTTCTTTCATCTACAACATTTTTGTTTCTCTGTTTGGCACAGTAGTGAAAATGATGCTTTCAATCATCTCTGGAGCTTTTCTTTTTTTCTTTTAAGTCTCTTACAGTCAATTTGGACCACATCTTTACCTGCAGATGTGTGCAAAAGATGACCATCTGTTGCCTAAAAGTGTTATTTGTCAGGGACATTATAGACATTTCTCAGTCATTTGAACAATGGTTGTTTGTAGAAAAAGGCGGACAAGTTCATTTTCTCAACACTTACTGCTGCAACCTGAGCATCTGCACGTTTTCCCAGAATGCTGAACGAGTGCAAATTGCTGTAATGAAGCTATTTCATTATGGGGATGAGCATCGCTGAATAAACAAGAACAACAAGGGAGAGTATTTCATTTAGCCATCTGTGGAGGTACTTTGATGAAAAGAGAGGCTGCTTTTACAACACTGGGTGTTGGCAGAGGGACACAAATGCCTTCCTGATATGATGAAAACCCCACCATCTCCATAATCTTTAAGCAAAACATTATGTAATGTCAGAAAATTTACCTGTCTTTAGCTCTACCAAATTATTTTGAAGTCAATAGTTAAAGACCAGAGAAGCTCTGAAAATGTTTCAAATTTTTCACCTTTTATAATGATGTAAATTTATTCAGTCGATACTTTACAGACACAGCTTCAGCTGCAAATATATAAGGGAATGCATCTACTCCCATCTGGAAACTTCTTTTTGCATAATATTTGCAAAATATGTCAAGCTCAGTAATGTAGGATGAACAGTTTCTCTTGATATTATATTTTTTCAATTGGATTTCAGTGTGGGCTTTGACTGGGCCATTTTAACACAATTTATTTAAACCATTCTTTTGCAGTGAAATTGTCCTGGAATATGAATTTCCACCCCATTCTTAAATCCTTTGCTGTCTTTTCCAAATTGGCCCTGTATTTAATTTCATCAATTTCCCATCAATTCTAATCAGCCTTGCTGTACATGCTAAAGATATCCATCATTACAGCATAATGCAGCCATCACATCTTACTGTGTGAATGGTGCCCAAACTGCGGTGCAGTGTTAGTTTTCTGCCACATAAAGTGTTTTGCTTTCTTTTAAGTTACATGGCTTGTGGCAAATGGCAGCTGGGACTTTGACTGACTTAGTTAACAATAACTTTGTTCCAATCTTCCTTTCAGCCAGACCATCCGCAGGCAGATTTTATTTGCATATTAGAGAATCTCTGAAGGAAATGAGTTGCACTGGATTTGAATTCTGGGAGTTACTACTTGTAAAAATAATAAATATAATTTTCCTGGCAATTTACAATTATGCGCTACTTTGTGTTTGTCTTCTTTAGATTTATTGAGATTCCAATAAATCTAAAGAAGGGTCAAGGCTCTTGACTTGATCTAAAATGTTCAGAGTCAAGGAAACAGTGCCACAAAGGTTTAACACAGTATTATAACTTAGATGCTAATTTCTGAGGATGTAACAATCATTGTAAGTTCCTGTGATTCTGGAGTTAAGGCCTTCTGTGACCTTCTGCTTATGAGGAGACATTAATTACCGTCCCTTTCTGCTGCAACAAAGGCTATAAATTACTTTACTTTTATTCATGTCACGCTCCATAGTTAGGTACACGCTACAGATGAGTACATCCCCATCACATAAATCCTCATCCTCGCTAATGTGTCAGTCTGGATCAGCTCATTTTCATGCCTCGATCACATTCTCTAGACGTCATAATTACTTGTCTCCTGATATTCATTAAGTAACACACAGATACCCTAATTGACCGCTTTTAAAAGCGGAGCCAGTTCTTCCATTAGAACAAAAGGCGGCCAGCCAAATGTATTGAAGAATGATACGTGTGCTAGCATGGAGGACAACCCTACGCATTCACTGCAATGTGGACAGCAGCAATAGGCTAGGAAAGCTGTTCTCATTCTGCGGTTATTCTTGAGACATTGACAGTAGACTAACCAGCACCTGCAGCTTAGTACTGAGCTCTGATACTTATTTATGTGTTGTAGAGAAAATTCTTGACTAAAGTGCTAAATTTTTAGGGAGGATTTTTTTCTCCTCTTTAATAACTTTAGAAATGTTCTAAAAGTTTAACACGTTTAAACACAAAACCAATTGTTATCCAGAGTTCAAAAAGGTAAATCATATGACATTATTAGAACTGGTTTGTAAAATATGAGTATCCTCCGAACGCAGAAGACTAGTGAACACCTGCAAAATCAGTTCATGTGTTTTGCACCTGCAATATTTGTTTTTCTGTTGTGCAACACTGAATATTCTTCTTAATAGCTTTCCTAATAGATGGAACCAGGTGGGTATAATGCATTATTCATCCCTCTCAAATCTAAACTGTCATTCTGACACAATGAGCACGAACCGAACTAATTCTACAACAGAAGCATTCAATTGAAAGCTATTTGCAAAAGCCTTTGGTCAGCTTGCTGCCCATGTGCAGCGTCTCTATTACACCTGCTCTCATCCAGGCAATGTTGATGCCTTAAATTTGTCGTTATATGTCACAGGCAATCAGCTGATCACGCATGGACTGAAGTTCAAGAGAGCAGAACATTATTCTATCATTCAATATCATGCAGAGCAGAGGTGTTTAAAATATGTTGTCACACTCATTGAACACCGAAGACATTTTAATTAAATATGTCTTGACTGTATAAATGCAATTGAAAGGTAACTAGAAGATTGCTAGTGGCAGAATAGAAATATAAATACTTATTTAACCTTCTTATCTGTAGGCCATGTGAGCATATAGAAGGTGAACCCTTCACTGAGCCAGAGTCAAAGAAAATAGTGGTTTGCAAAAGTATTTTGCGAGTACATTTTGTCAAGTTTCAGCCAGAAACTTCAAACTATTTTATCGCGATTTTATGAGACAGACCAACACAAGGCTGCAAAAAATAAAAATATGTCTTTAAAAAATTTACAAAAGAAAATCTGAAAAATGTGGCCACATTTTAATGCACCTATAGAGCAGCTAGTCTTTTGGGTTTGTAACTTGTTGCACTTTTTGTTGTTTCTCTGATTACTGCTTGTCTTGTCAGTTTTCTGATGTCTTTGTAGGTTTGAAGCTGCGATGTAGTCTTTGCAGTTGCAGATGATGAATTGAGTAATGTTTAATATTAAAAGCCTGGGGTATTGTTTTAAGAAGCTGCCATAATCAAATTTATCCCTGACCTGGTCTGTCTGTTAATTAATGCTCTCTAATAAACCTGTGAAACATTCACGGAAAAGTTGCATTTATACTGAAATTAAATTGCATACATCTGGACTCTATCAATTAACATAATGCAATCTGAACTTGGTTGAACCTGAATTCTTTAACAAGGTGTCAGAGTAACAAGGGCAAATAATGCTTGGCCACCTCTAAATTATGCATGATTTTGTGACGGTAAAGCACATAAAATCCCCCCAAAACACAGAAGTTTGGGCTGAGATGGTTGTAAAAGCAAATTCCAACTGAAAATGGTCACAATATCCAGAGGTCTCAAACACAAATTCGCCTCCATTTAGTTACCAACTGAAAGCTAATAGACACAGAAAAGGAGATGTTTTTATCCCCCCAAAAAGTATGTATAATCAAACAGCAAATCTATATTCCATCTTCTATATTTATATAACCAGTCCGACAAAGACACCATGACTAAAACCCTCAGGATTCATTTGTCTTTTCAAGATACAAACACATATTAAACTATTAACTCATCCATCCATGAATGTAAAACTAAAGATGTGGTGTGGTCTTGGTTTAATATTAATTACACAAAGAAGTCTGACAAACATTACTTGAACAAGAAAAACAGATATGTGATGGGAGAGATTTCTAACCTGACATGCCAGATGGTTAGTTACGTAGAACTGGGAAGCCGTCCATGTGAAGTGTGCAGAAAAGGACAGCTACTTTAAAAAAATGCTTGGCAGGTTATTGGATGAGCGATGAACCATCTGTGTATCTGTCAAAAATCAGTAAGTGTTTGGTACATCAAAGTTGAGCAAAAAGTTTAAATTCAGAAAGGAAACATTTCTTGTTTCCGACTTTCCTCTTCCTTTAAAGAAGAAATATATCAACTCAGTGAAATCGAATGCTGTAACAGCTTAGCATACCAGCTTCTTTAGTCGCTGACCTCGTCAACTGTCATGACAAGCAATCTGTGCTTAATAAAATACGTAGCCTTAGCACTGCAGAACTTAAACTGCTGCATCTGTTTATGGTACTGAATCATCAGCAGGCAAAGTATTTTCCATGAGAAGAGAATTTGACAGTAGAACATAAGTACAAATTCTGCAAGCAGTCACTTATGAAAGTCTTTCCATAAATACTCAGACCATGTCTTTATTCGCATCCATGTGTGTGGAGTTGTTTCTTAACTGAGTTTATCAAAGGGGAAGTTAAGCAAACTGCTTGTGTTTAGGGCAATGCAGCAACAAGCTCATAAATATGAATCAAGTCTAAAGGAGAGCAACTGATCCAGCAGCACAGATCTGGCTGCAGCTGTTTCTGATGGGTGTGGGATACAACTCAGCACTCTCAGCAAGAAAAGACTAATAATGGCATAACAGGACTTTCTCCAACATTCTTCCACTCATAAATAAGCACCCATTCTCCTCCCTGTGGCCTCATCTCCTGATTCAACACTTTCCAGGGCTTGCCTTACGTCGTTTAGGTAATTTTAATAATGCATCATCCATGGATCAAAGCCAATTAAACGAGCGGCCTTTTCACTCCCTGGCTCTTAACCTTGTAAAGTCTTTAGTTGTGTTGAATAACTTATCAGCCCAAGTTGTCTCATGTTTGCAAAGTGTTGTTTATAGATTGAAAGGTCTGCTGTGTGGGTGGTGATGCACACCCATAGTTTCAGTCTTACTCAGGTCTCTTGGGTAAATCTGCAAGCTTTAGTACATCTGCAGCCTTGGCAGTCGCTACCTGGGAAGAAAGTAGAGATAACATCATCTGATCCTGTCCCATCTCAGTCAGCAAACCCATCCAATCAGTATGCATCTTCAGTCGGCAGACAGAGGTATCGAGGCAACAGCCCGGAACAATAAAGTGTGTAATGTTCGAAGTAAAAGTCCTTGAACAACAAGTCAGTATTTTACTTCTGCAAGAAAGTTTGTACGACATCCTCTGACAGCATAAACTTATTTTATATTCAAATATATTTACACATCCATATCTACTGGAGAAGTTTGCACTCAGTACTTACCAAGGTTGCATTCAATTTTAGAGGGGAAAATTCATGCAACTCAAACCAAAATTGAATTTTTCCAAAGATGAATAGAGAAAAGGTTTTGGAGAAAGCTAAATAATAAGTGCAAGCTCAATCACACCTTGGAAAAAGGCTTCTCTCTCTGTCATAATATCTACAGGACGCAAAACACAAACACACAGTTCTGAGTCTACATCCCACATGGCTTCTGTTGGGATCTATTCATTATAATAACAAATACCACTCTAAGACTTTCTTATTATTCTAAGCACTAGAGACTAAATTCTTTATTGTCAAAACATCCTCCCTTCACTCAGAACAGAAAACTGTGCGATCATTTCCTTAGAGCTAAGAAAAAGAAAAGACTCAAGGATCATTACAGAAAGTGAAGAGACGAGCAGGATGTCAAACTCCCTTTCTTTCAGTTTGTTTTAAGAACATGACCTATTTCTTTCATTGACTCCCCCTGTACACTCAGGCTTCTTTCCCTTGGTACATTTCCGTGCTTTCACAGAACAGAGGCCTGAAAAGGAATGGGAGTTTTCATACCGGATCTCCTTTTCAATTAAAATCCTTCTCTTTTCCAGGAGGAAAGGCTGTCCAGCTATTATGCAATATTCCTTCCAACAATCAAGCTGAGGGGCAGGGGGAAGAAAGAGACAGAGAGTGAAAAGAAGGAAGACAGACAGAGAGGAAATAAAGTGTCCGTCACTGTCTGACCCACTGAGTGGCTTTCCTTTGTGCGGATATGAGGAGTGTGATTGTGAAGGGAAGCAAGGTCATTCTGTCTTTATTGTTTAACAGAAGCAAGCCACCGTTTCTGCATGTATCTGTACAGTTCTTGTAATAATTCGAGGCTGCAGGTAAACAGACAGCCCACCTGATTTCTTGGACCCCTGTGTCCTACTGACTCCTATAAGCTCAGCCGCCTTATTCTGAAGTTGTATTTTGCATTGAGGAGGGCTGCAGAGATGGTGGGGCTGTAAAGAAACTGGGGCCAAGCTGGAGCAGCAGAGAAACTTTGATAAATATGTGAGGGGGGAGTTGATAACCAAACCCCCTGGGGAAGAGAAGCTAGAATGAGAAATGGAGAACAAAGGCAAGCCACAAGGTTTTGGAAAAGTGCTGCGGTGGCTGCACATAAACCCCCTCCTGTCCTCGAAACTCCCCCCCCACTCGTCCCCATCTTCAGCTGGAAATAGTAGGTCAGACTCGTTTACGAAAAGCTGCAGGCTGCTTACGCTGGGATAGTCGGCATTGAACCTCTACAACAATTACAGTAAATTATATTGTACTATATTGACCAGGGGTCAGTGACTCTGAAGAGATAACAGGTGTGGAGTTACATGTCTTTAAAACATTATAACACAGTTTAATAACTCCTCTCACACGCCTTATGGATTGTCTGCAGTGGTTTGAATATTCACTACCTGCATGCATAAATGTAACACTCAAAGCCAGCAATCCTACTGGACTTCCAAGTTAAAGAGGATAAGTTGCTCCAAGGAAGAGAGGCCTCTAAAAATTCAATGCATCTTTTAAGTAATAAGGAGACAGGCTGCTGTATTTTGCTTCAGGTTATGTGCACACAGAGTGGAAAAGCTCTGTGGCTAAGAAATACGAAACTAAATACATAACACAGGCCAGGCATACTAAAATACACAGCCTTAGGAAAAAAAAATACAAGGCTTATCTAAAATAAAATAAGCTAGAGTGTAGATGTTTCTCAGTTTAGTTTGAGCCTTAAAGGCAAATCAGATAGAGAAAAGTTCAACTCCTATGAGGTCATATAAAATGATTGGTAGTTTTCTTATCCCTGATTGTTGACTGGCTGGTAGGAAAATCAGCATGACGAACTTGAAAATAAATACAAAATATCATTGTTTGGATACATATGCACTTTGTTGTTGAATATTTTGTATGGTATGTGTGTAAGCTATAAAATAACTAATGTATGTTTGAAGTAAAGCTTTTTTCAGCCAACTAAATTACACGTATTTCAATTAAGTTACAAGTAAAACTGCAGAATATAACGTGTTCTTTCCTTCTGAAAACCAATTTTTTTTCCTACAGCAACTGGAATAAAATGACAAAACAAAATACAAGTGCTTAAATTCTTACAGATGTATAAGAATAGTTAATTCCTATATTTATATGTACAGCTTGGGCACCTTGCCTGCAGTCGTCTGCTTAGCAAATATGGATCTCGTAGTTTCCCATATTTAGTTTTAAATCAGAATTACCTAAATGAGCATGATCGGTGGCCATTAGTTTCAAAATTTGAATTTTTAACTTTTTCGCAGCCAAAAATGGTTACCAACAGCTGCATTTCTTTTAAGTGAGAAAAACATGTAGCAGCCTTTAATCAGCCAGCTAACAGTGTGTAACAGTGTGAAGCAGCAGGTGTAAGAGAAAGAAACGTGCGACGCCATTTTATGCTCCATTCAAACCAAACAAACTGGTAATTTCTGAAACCACAAGATTGTACACCGATACCAGTAACTGGACTAGGTCTAGTCATAATTTTTATTTCTAGCTAAATTTTGGCATCAAGCTATTTTAAAATAATAGGAGAATCTTCCATACTGATATAGCCAAACACAGTAATTCAAGCTTCAACTGGAAAGTTGCTCTGAGACAAGTTTCCCTCTAAATATCATCAACCTTCAATTTCAAGATATCTTGTTCCTGTCCTACTCTTTGGATGTTTATTTCCTTTCAGAGATTTTGCCCAGCACTACTCTGATTTTTTGATGCCCTTTAGTGTTTGTCCTCATTTGCAGTCTACTCTGGTGGAAGAAAAGTACAGGATGAGAGGTGCCTGTTGTCATTCTGATTGTCTTTAAGTCTCCAGACTGGGTCTCTGTATGGCCAGGAAATGACCCACCTGGTACAATCCAAGTCTAGTAGCTTTACTGCTCAAGTGTTTTGTTGTGCTGAATTCTGCCTCTTAAAAAAGGAGCTCTGGCAGCTGAGCTGAGGCTGACGAGAGAAACCCCAGAGGAGCTTTGAAATGTTTCCTCCCAAGGTAATTTGCCAAAATTTTACGTCAGTGGACCATAAGAGCTTGCAGGTGAAGTAAAAAAAAAATGGCTTGAATGGTATGAGAAAAAAAAACTAAACATAATTTAGTATTAGATTAATCAAACATATCATTCTGTGTTTACAGTTCCCACTTACATGTGTACCTTGGCAAGCCCAGCTTGAGGGAAAGAGGTCACCATTCCTTAACAAAATGATTTATTATTCTAAGAATAATAAGGGGGAAATATCATAACTTTTCAAGTTTGATCAATGTAATCTTATGAGCCAGCTTCATCCCTCAGAACTCTGAGCAAATAGTCCAACCTAACAAACTGAATAATGAATTTCATGACATACAAAGAGCATTGTCAACACCTCAAAGATTGAGGGATTGTCTGAGGAAGTGTTACGGCGCTCACAGGTAAAAATCTGTCACAATCGCAAATAAATTTGGGATTAGCGCTTGAATACAAATTGGCATGCACCACTTCTTTTGAATGTTGAAAACACAGAAACAGTTTGACTAAAGTTATTCTTCAGTCTGCTTTATCTGCCTCTTTAATTCTGTTCACGAACTCTAAACCAAAAAGGCAGCCAAGGGACAGAAGACAAAAAACAAATTCAATAAAAAATAAGAATAAATGGGGAAAGGCCCTGAGCCAAGTGTTTTTTTTATGTGTTTGTGGATGCTGATGAACCAGGCTGAGAGGACATAGACAGGGTTTCCTGTAGAGCAGCAGTCTGCTTTGAATGGACCAGCTGTTCCCTCCTCTTTCTGGTGTCCCAATGCCCACTGAGCGGCCAGGGTCTGCCAAAATGAAGGACAGGCGCAGCCTCACAGCGATGCGCAGACTGACAAAGCATGCTTTTACGAGGACTTCTATTCAAGGGTTACCAACAGGCCCTAGGATAACTGGGGAGGCCATATGCTCCAAGCAGAATGGAGCTTCTGTTGCTTTGTTGTGGCTCCTTAGGAGACAGTGCACCTTCACTCTACCCAAAGACTGGTCGAAACTGACCCGGCACGGCTAGACTGTGGGGGGTCCCAGCACCCCAAGGGAGGTGTTGATGTGCCTGGAGCCTAAGACTGGACGGTCTGCCTTGCTGCCTGCTGACAGCAACATGTGGACCTGCTGACAGCGCACTGAGTCGGGGCTGAGAGGAGCACAATGCAGCAACTCAGTAAGGATCAACCCTGAGTTGGTTGGAAAATAATAGATGCTTCCAATTTGTTTGTCAGAAAGTGCACATACAAGCAGAGCATAATGGCATAATGGACCGGATAAGGAGAGCCAATTAATCGTCGACTTCTACAACTTGACTTTTCAATTTCTCTGAGCGGGAGACCTTGAACCCTCTCTCTCTGCGGGGAGTAAATCCACTCTGGCAGCATGAAGAAATTTTTTAAAAGTTCAAACTGATGCATCACCTGTGGAGTCTCTGATGGGAAGCTTAATGGCCTCTAAATTAACCTGTGGAGCTTATCTCACTGTGATAAAAAAGCTTACATGCTCAGATTATAAACTTGCTCTGTTGCTTCACGATGAGTAACAACATGGCCTAAAACTTTCATTAAGAGCAACAGATAGAAAAAATGCTGCATCTGCTCCAAGTAAACAAGGCGACTGTATTTAAAAAGCAAATAATCACTGGTTGTCAAGACGCAATTGCTGTTTAATCCCACTTCTAAATTAAATATGAGGCACAATTCATTTCTCATCAGTAACAAACAACCAGCCAGCTGTTGTATTTTATAAGTATAGTTGTATTATTACATGTCCCATAAACAGTCAGTTGGTGACAATGTGAGTAAATCTACAGTGTGCCATTAATTTTCCCAGAAGACCACGAGTAACTCTGATTGATGTTGAGTGCCAAATCATTGCCTCAGCTCAAACATTTGAAAAATATGTTTCATAATAAAAGCAAAACATAATTTTCAGCAGCTCCTGGAACCAGTTGGGATTTCAGCTGAACACTGTAATAGAACGCTGACAATTAAATATTTATATTATCTTTGTGCAAATATTTATCTTTTATTTGAAAATGGTTAATTTCTTGGGGAATCGAAGCCCAACACAGTGATATCTTCGACCTTGTTTGTAAACCAACAATTAACATTTATTTTCTCTATCTTAAAAATTGTTTGAGGAAATGGGGGTTTTGCAGCAAAGTAATTAATAACCACCAGTAGGAGGTTGCTTAAAGCTATTTTAGTCTGATTACAAGCAACCATGTTTTAGAGTTAACTAACCCAAACAGGGATCAGAACCAATATTATTCAGCATGAAGTGGAATTCAAAGTTTTTAAATGTGCAATTTGTGTAATTCCATAATTAATAATACTTTTAGCAACAATGACAAAAAATGCCTTAATTTAAATGCATGGGTACAAAATTGTTTCATCAATGTACAACCTGAATGTAGGAGGGGAAGATTTAATGTCCTCTCTGAGACCTTTAGCATCTTGGGTACTCTCCTCCTTGGCAACTGTTTTCTCTAATTGACATGCAAAGTGTGTATATATAACAGCAACACTTGCCGTGCGCACAGCAAAATTGTCAAGTCTTTGAGAAATTTTACTTTGCCTACCCTATTCAGACTTCAAAGTCTCTGCACAAGGATATTTTCTAGTGAACTGTCGGAACTTAAAACAGAAGAAGTGTCCACCTGCTCCCTGTCGTCATGTGTTAAATCTCAGCAATGCATTCAGGCAAAACATGTTCAGAAAAAGTGACACTGAAGACCATGCAATGCAGTACGAATTGACATGCAACGTATGTGAGAGGGTTTGCATGTGACAGTTCCATACATCTTGTGCAAATACATTAAAGCAAGCAGATGCATATTAAAGTAGACACACAGCTATAAACAGACAGCGCAACATAAAGGCAGCTTACTTCATTTACTGTCACAATGACAGATGCTACAGGACATGCAAGATAAAAAGTTGCCTCTGCGTTTCACCTGCTGCCCTGTGTAAGCAACACATCTCTCTGTGCCACATCTGCTTTGGCTTAATGAGCTCTGAGGTCTGATAATGAAATTAGTGCCTGCAGAGAACAGCGCAGCAATGAGGTTTCTTCCCTTTGCGAGCATCAAGAGACCACCCGAAAACAGACATTCATACGCTGTCAGTACTCATCACTGAGATTGCTGAACTCATTTGCCTACATGCAAAAACCTAAACAAAAAAAATTAAAAATAAAATAAGCAGATCATGCATGGAGACTAAGTGATGTCATTCATGTTTTCAGCACAAAGATGTGCATATAATTCAAGCTGATGCTGGTACTCCATGTTGCAGCAATATTTTTTCTTTCTATGCTTCATGCATCCAACTGACCAAAGCTGAATCCAAAAGTGACCCGTCCAACATAAAGCCATTTTTAACAGGATGGAGGATTTCCTGCTGTCAGTGAGACCTTAAAAACTGAAATGTTACTAGATGAGTGAGACTTAAAGGTGCTGATCACTGCAGGCTTTATGTGAGCTATACACAAAAGCAAATCTGATGCAAGTTGAAAGACCTTAACCCGTTCTGAGGCCAGCAATCTTTTAGTGCTTGACATTTTTGTGATACTCATTTCATCCCTTAATCCCATCAGATTTATTCCTATTTTATATACTAAGCATGGTATTTAACATGTGCATTTAGCATTTGGCCATAAAATCTAAAACATAAGAGAAGAAATATCTTAGCTAACAGTTCATCAGTGAAAAAAAAAATCAAAATATCAATTTTGTTATTTTTCAAATTATTTTTAGTACCACTGTTGAAGTCCTTAAGTGATAAAATACAAAGTGTATAGAAAGAATGTAGGTTGTGTTAGCACTCCAACAAAACTATGCGGTGTTTGTATAAAAAAAAAAAAAAAAAAAAAAAAAAAAAAAAAAAAAAAAAAAAGCTTTTTGGGGGCTGTTTAGGAAAAATTTTTTTGCCCCCCACAATTTAGGGGAA
>NW_015113146.1:58767-95690 GCF_001443285.1 Poecilia latipinna | reverse complement strand
AAAAAAAAAAATTAAAAAAAAAAAGTTGGTTTTTGTTGGCCCCCAAAAAAAAAAAGGGGGTTTTTTTAAAAAAAAAAAAAAAAAAAAAAAAAAAACTAGTAAAAAGGAAGCTTCTTGGCAGCTGTTTAGGAAATATTTTATTGCCACCTACAATTATGAGGTACCGTTTAGGACAAAAAACTATGTTTTGGCTCTCACACACTACTAAAAACTCATACACACACACACAATATTAAAATTGCACATATATACACCAAGATATTGAAACCAATCTAAGAGGTTGGACAAAGAGAGCATAAATCAGAGCAGTAGCCAACAGGTCAGTGATGATTCTTGAGGAGCATCAGAGATTCACAACTCGGGTAGGAGAAACTGTTGTCAGGCCAACTATTAGTTAACTAAAAAATGGGGTTGTTGATCAACTTTTTTTTCTTCTAAATGATCTAGGATCAGATGATTGCATAGATAAAACATTTAAAAAAGAACCGTGTCCTACTTGGTTTCCTGTAAAAAAAAAAAATCAATTGTTATTCTGTGTTCTGAAGACACAAACCAGTGCAGTTAAAAAGCCTGTCAGTCACAGGAGCTCTAACCGCAGATCAGCCAACCTGTGCATCATCCCAATGATGATCCCCTGAAGTCCCACTTGCACAGAGGTCACCTTCCCAGTGGATTTCTCTCAGCAAACTTCATACTCCACTGGAAAGCACAAATCTCTCCTTTTGTTACAGTGTTTCTCTCTTACCGATTTATTTATTTTGTTTGTGTGTTTTATCCGTTACCCTCCACCACCTCCTTTGAGCTTTGAGTTCATGGCATCAACCATGTCATTCTAGTCATGATTCAACTCTGACACGGTTGGACTGGCAGTAGCTAGCTGACTTGAGAAAGAGAGAAACAGAAAGAGAGTCAAAAAACAAAAGGAGGAGGCATCCGTGCCGTGCAATTCTTCACAAGCCAGTCGAAAACAACAAGATAACGTAGGCAGAATTTCTATAAACTAATGTTGTGTGTCTGTATAGAATAAAACCAAGAAATCAAGATGTAAAATTATGTCTGGGGAGAAACATCTCTCACACTAAAACCTTTCTGGTAACATCCCAGATTTGAAGTCTGTGTAATGCATAAAATAACTATGCACATAGATGTGTGACATTAGGAGGAATGGTAAAAAAGTTGAGAAAATAAGTATTGTATTTATTGTTGAACATCAGCAATGTCATTGTGTTTCAGAGTACTGAGTAAAGGGTTAACCCTAGTGTCAAAAAAAAAAAAAAAAAAAAAAGGAGGCCAAGGAGAGGCTTCCCTACTCAGAGCGTGTGTGTTCTAGCTCTGCTTCTTCTTAATCACTGTGACCCAAAAGCCAATAGCCTGCACAAGTAAATTATCCTGGAAGGAGAATTCAAGGTGGGACATAATCCAAGAGAATCCCTTATCCAGCCTCACCAATCCTTCTGACAGTCAAATCACAGGTATGTTATTGGATTTGGCGAAGAAGGGGATCTTTATATTAATAATTCACTCTGCCCGTGGGTGCATCTCATCTTCCTCAGACTCAGAGACCACGCTGGCGCACATTGGAGGTGAGAAAACGCAATGTTTAAATGGAAATGAACCTCTTCCACCTTAACCTCAATCTCTGCATCCGTGCCTTTTCTGACGTCCTGTTTGTGTTTTCTTTGTTACTTGCTGCTCTCGCCTTATTACCCATTCTGGTTGACTGGGAAGTTTCAGAAATTTGCAGTCCCTCATGCTGTGTGTATGCATGGAGATTCTGCAAAAGGTTCAATTTCAGTCTCACTTGACCAAACTTCCCTGTGCTGCCAGTGGTAAACTGCAAGGGGATTTTTTTTTTAATTAGTTGTCTTTCATCAGATTCACACTTCTAAGCTGTTATTTGGAGGTTCCAGTGTAAAAATTGTGAATACAAATACACTTTCAAAAGTATGCATTTTATGTTTATCAAATAAAACTCCTCCCTAAATTTAAAAGATAAAGCAATATGAATTCTTAAGCAAGGTACTTTTTTGTTTTTTTGTTCTTCTGACAAAGATGTAATGCAGGTAAATGTTCCTACTAAAAAATAACTGCTTGTGCATATAGTGTAAAGATTACCATCCAGTTTCACCACAAATCCTGTCACTATCCCTGTGGGTTTCCCTTTCTTTATTGTCTCCACCTCTGACCCACGCTGCACATCTACAGACACACCAAAAGTCTACTTTTCCGTCTTTACCTCCAAACCATTTCTCTTTTGACGGAGGCATCCCGCTGCAGATGCAGTCACATCTTCTCTCTGAGTGCTTCTGCCTCTAATGAGGCTCCTCAGCCACATACTGTATCAAATTAACAAGCAGCGCCAAACTATTACTACTCAACCCCAGCAGCTGGGCCGCAGGCAGACCCAGCGCCTCACCTCACCACACTTACAATCATCTTGCGTGATTGATAAGAAGGGAGGCAAACAAAAACAGCGGGGAAGAAGAAAAAGGAGCAAATTAAACTAAGTGGTGTACTTTGTTTCCAAATAGTAAAATGTATTTTATTCATTCCTTATGAAGTGAGGTCAAACAAGTAAAATCGTTACAAACCGGTAAAATGAAAAACTCCACAGACTCACAAGACCTGAATAAAGGTATATGTAGAGACCTGCTTCAAAATTTTAACTATTTATAATTCTGGTCTTTCAACATCATTCTTAAAAGACAACATCGGATGGGAATATGTGTTATTCCATAACATTCCATCTGACTAATTGGATGCAGAATATTGAAACACACTCTTGACATGATCTGATAAGGTTATAATCTCCCTTGTGCCTTTATGGTGCTACTTCACTATTTTAGTTAATTAGCTGTCTTGAGCTTAAACACTGTCTTGCCTCATAACTGTGAAAGGGGAGGGAACATTTATGGAAAACAAAACAGATGCAAAAACTGGAAACTGACTAATAAAGTACATATGTGTGGTCTTTGTTCTGCACCGAGATTTATAATTTTTTATTTTTTTAAATGGGAATATTCAAGCTACAATAATGGCTGCTTGGTTTATGCAGTATAAGGAGATAACAGTGGGCGCCTCTGGAAGACAAACCTAGAGAAGGTCATTCCTGAATAAATGTCACCAGTAAACCAGGTTCCTGAGGGAGAAAAGGCCCCTCTGTTATTTTACAAGACAACAAGGCTTCTATAAAAGAGCTTAGTCCATAGTCTATCACAGTGAAAACAGGAATGTCCCAGACAACTGCCTCCTGGCTAGACTGATAGAGAGGACTGAGAACATCATGAGGGGAAAGACAGAAGCAGAAAATGAGACACAGAAGGCCTGAGGAGAAATGGATTTAATGTAAAGAAGACAGATGGGGACGGGAAGAGGTAGATGGATCGAAAGAAACAAAACAGGGGAAATTAAGATAAAACAGAGTTGAGGCCTAGGAGAACCAGGGCACATCAGAGAACAGGAGACCCATGGATATGTTAAAAGGCTGCAATGAAAGGATAAAACATACACAAATGAGTCCTGAGGAGATATCTAGTTCTGGTTTGGATGATGGCTTCATCACAGTGCGCTGGCTTTTCTCTCCGACTTGAAGCACTTTGTCAACAGGCCTATCCAGCTGCATTACTCACACTGAAATAGGTTCTTCTCCACTGACAGAAAAATGAGCAGTTTTGTCTTTAAACTCTAGAACAGTAAATCAAAAAAAAAAAACTTCAACATGCCACAAATTCAGCTTGACAAATTTTTTTTGACAATGACAGATTTTTTGCAACTTTTCCATCACTTGTGTTGAGGTTTTGTTGACTACAACCAACTTTAAGAACAGTCAGTTTAAAATAACTTAAAAATTGCAATTGATAAAACCTTATTTATGGCATCAATCAGGTAAACTTCTGCTCTGGTTCTGACCAGCATTCTTGCTCACATGAACTCAGGGATCATCATTCCCATTAACTCAACTGTGTCACCAGAATACTGTACATTAGGGAGCAGTGTTTTCAATTTTCTCCACATATTCAGTCTTTGTTATACATGAGGATTTCATTACACTCCACTAATGTTGCTGTAAAGATGTTATTACTAGAGCACAGTCTGTCATGCAGCTCAAACTACAGCGGTCCATCTGTAGATAGTTTCTCAACATGTCATTTGACTCTGAAAGGTCATTTTAAGCTAATGCTACATATGCAGTATCTAAACAGGAAGTTGAAAATACACAAACAGTCATATGCTCTCTCCTTCATTTTAATTATTTAGGTCAGAAATATAGAAAAATAAAGATACAGTTCTTTACTATAGATTATACTAGTATTAGAAATGGGATTGTGCAATACTGGGAAAAAAATGTATAGTGGATGATTCAAATGACAATACTGATTATGATTAGCCCACATTTGTCTTATTCTTCCCCTATTTTCATCACCACAATGTCAGCAATACTCTGAGGTGAGCACCTTGGTCATCTAAGATAATATAACCAATAACATACTGCATCCAAGCAGTCCTTTCAAATGTAATATTGCACACACTGAAACAGTGATAACGACTGTGATTTAATATATTTTGCAGCTCTACTTAGAAAGGTATTTTCCAACAAGAGAACAATCTGTTCTCTGCATACCAGTCTAACAAACTTCAAAATTGTGCAATTCCAGATGCTAAATCAACTTCCTTGTAAGGTAATGCCTTCCTGTTTTAAAAGACGAGGCTCAAAAGGCAATTTTTGTGTCAGAAAATAACTGTCAAATCAGAAAACAATTATGGAAAGATATTTTTTTTGTTTTATACCTACAAGATTTTGACCTTTTTCAATATTTCCAAATGAGAACTCGTATTCAGATGCGGATAAAATAAAAGGCTAGGGTATAGTTCTGTTTCTGTCTCTCCTTAGAAGTGCATTTTTTCAATTTGTATTTTTTTCTTCCATTTAGTTCTCCTCATGGGTAAGCCCTAAACTGAAAGAAAATATAACTTCAGGACAGTGACTGAAAAGTACATCACATCGATCTTGGTGCATTAAAACATCAGCTCAAGAATGGAATGTTACACACTCAGAAAGTGAGAGGAGCCTTGGGCTTCATTAGATAGCTGAAAAACAGCATACTGCTGCCAGGCCAATTTAACCTAAATCCGTGAAACAACAGTGATTCACAGTTTGGCTCCATTTTTCTGCTAGCTACTAATTCACTATGTCAGTTTCTTTCTTTGCAATAATAGGAGTGTCACTAAGTTAACAAAGGCAGAGAATACAAAGAAAATGTGAATGCACATATCAAAACAAATTGCAACATTGCCACATCACCACATATTCTCATACTAGCTGGTAAATATAACTAAAAGACTCCATCAATTAACTGCTTGCAACAAAGACACATGGTCCTTCAACTCCAGGGCAAATGAAGATCTGATACATCAGATAGCTCACAAAAAAAGAGTGCATGTGTCTACAGCAAATGCATGTCTCAATCTGTGAGTGTGCACTTATTGATAGAGCACATACACAGGTGCTGCAGGCCCCCAGGTAGCCAGCAGCAGGTATGAATTTCCCCCTGTCCTCTTCTGT
The DNA here is from genome assembly GCF_001443285.1 of Poecilia latipinna. Classification (NCBI taxonomy): domain Eukaryota; kingdom Metazoa; phylum Chordata; class Actinopteri; order Cyprinodontiformes; family Poeciliidae; genus Poecilia; species Poecilia latipinna. The sequence continues at coordinate 90,127 of NW_015113146.1, read as the reverse complement.
AGCAGGCCAGAAACGGATTAATGATGTCATCAATCACACCTTAAAAATGAATGACTTCAGCACCTCTACGCAGCTCCACTGTGTCTGCCCAGTCCCATATTCCTTTGCTCCACCCCCCACCTAACTTACTCAGCTGTAACTGATGGGTACTGGGTCAGTCTACCTATCCATCCTTGGCTTGGCTCAGTCAAGCGCAACAGGATGTCAGAGGCCAGTAGGAACTGTTGCCAGCACACACCGCTCCTTCTCTGACCTGCTGCTTGCATATAACATTACAATGTGATCTGCAATGGCTGTTTCTCATAAAACCCTTACAAATCTTCTACAGGGAAAGCATCCTAGCAAAACTGTCACTGCAGAAACATATTCTTAATTTCACATAACCAAATTGATTGGCTCTACAAACCCTGGACTCTGGACTGCTGGGTTAATATTTTTGAGGTTTTCCTTTTAGCTTTTTTTTTTTTTAAATCAGACAAAAAAAACTGAACTCTTAAAAACTTGAGATTTCAAGACATAACATTTTTGAGATGATAGAAATATGCTTTTCTCCTGCTGCTGAAGCCATGAAACCTAGAAATCAATTATTCAATCAACCAATCATTCAAAGTGAAAACATTAAGTACGTTATCTACTGCAGGTGAGACACTTTTATTTTCCTTTTCAGAAATGTGTCCCGTCTTTGGCATTTTAGGCATTGCATATATTAACGATGGTTTACACATGTTACAAAATTTGGCACATTCTGCAGATTTTTGATTCAACCACTCAAGCACTTTTAAATAACATTAAAAATACATTTTAAAATAATCTTTTTTATTTGCAGTTTTTCAAAAGATTCAAATTTTTTTTTTAAAACAAAAGTTTTTTTTTTTAATCTTAAATGCAAAATGTCTTTTTTTTTTTAATGTCTGGCTTAATATTTGCTTTGAGTGTTTTTCTCCTTTATGGAAGTAATGCTAATAATATTAGTTTTAAGTATTTTGTTGATACCATCTGAGAAAAGGCTTGATAGTGTGTTCCAATGTAAAATATATTACTCTGTCTTATAAGGCTACAGATTTGTTTCTTATGGGGAACTTGGATAGCATCTTCGAATCTGCTACTTTATGTTTTTCTATTTTATAAAACATAAACAATTCATCTTAAAAACTGATCATGCAGGACATGTGCCACAGAACTGTGTCGTGTGAAAGGTGTCAAAGATATTGACGGTGGCGCAGCTCTGCCGCAGTGTGCAAAGCCATGTGAGAGCTTGAGCTCCAGCGCTGGATGGCATTTATCACTAAGTGAGGGGGAGGGAGGTTATCAGGCTCTGCTAGAGATTTCTCTTTTCATCAATAAGTCGTCAGTCTTCCTGCTATCCCCCTCTCCACCCACCTCTTACACACCCTCCACCAACCACCCTTCAGCTTTGCCAAATGACCCTCCACACCACAGAGACTGCTGGCCATAATCCAGGATCCCCAAAACACACACTCAAAGGCAGTATGTCACTGTCAAAGGAACAGAAGAACACAGAACTTTAAAAAAAAAATTCCTAGAAAAGAAATACATTGCAGTGCAGATACAGTGACAAAGTTCAGCAAAAGCCCATCTTTCTCAGACAGACAACTGAACATCACACAAAATACACCATTTGTACCTGTACAATGTTTCTATGCAGGATTTACACCCTTGGAAGATTGCTAGTCTATCACAGGGCAAGACTGAGACACCGGTCAAGCAATCATGCACACACACACACTAAAATGTAACTTAGTGTCCAATTATCCCAACATGCATATTTTTGGACAGTGAGGAATCCAGAATCCCCAGAGAGAACCCACGCACGAACAGCAGGAAGATACAAGACCGGTCATGGCCCCGATTTAAACCCTGGACTTACTAGCAAAAACTGCTGCTGCTGCTGTTAATGCAGCTAGTAAGTCCACTTTGCAGCCAAAAAAATCTAGATAAATTTTAAGTTTCATCTCAAAGATGTGTCAATATAATCCCCAGCTCCAGGCATGACATGTTACTGCTGCAAAAACGTGTCAAAAAACATAACACAAAACTCTGCTTTTGAATAGTTAGCAGTATTATTCAGAAAGTGGGTATTTTCAGTGTAACATGTTTAATGAGCATATTTTAACACCAGGATGTACGCTTTATTTATTTTAGCATAAAAGGTGATATGTGTTTGTGCACTGAGGGAAGGTGTGGCGTGAGGAGATCAATAATATGTAAATATTAGGCAGTTCCTAGAGATTCGCAGAACTATACTAAGGCAAATGGAAAAATAAGGTTGCCATATTGTCACCAATTCTTTTCATAAGACAATAAAATGCTCATTTGCAACTTTGTAATTGTATGTTTAAACCTTCTGACTCACCGACATAAACAAAGTGGGAAGATGTACTTGTTCAAAAACAAAAACAGTCCTAAAAAAACAACTTACCTAAAATTGTGTCCACAACCTATTGTTGCTTTGAATTTTTGTATGCTGTCATGCATTGACAGTTTTATTCAAAGACTGAGAGTGACCAAAAAGCTCTTTAACTCACTTTTCCTGTTTAGGAACAAGGCTGTTGCATGGAAACTTAACCCACAATTTGCACTCATTTGAAATCTGTCATAACTTGTTTGCCCTAAAGCTCTATTAGAAAATGTCAGCCAGTTGAAGTCAAGGCTAAGTCATTTCCACATGCTTTGTTTTACTTTGCTATTTGACAAAAATGATTTTGTAAAATAAATGCCTTAAAATATTTAAACCACTAACCAAAACATCAATAGGACTGTCAAATAACTTTTAACAGCTATTTTAAAGTGTCAATATTCCCTTCCTTGTCCAGTTCATGACCCCTTTCCTTGTGTCCATTCTTATGTATAGTTAACTATAATCAGCTAGGGTGATGATAAATGCATATGTGTGATGAGGTAGTTCTTGAATGACCATTAAATGCCTGGAGAAAGATGCAAGAGAATGGAAAACTGGAGATAAGAGGATAATTGCCAAGTTGTTATAATGTTATAAGAAACCACTACTGCAATTAAACTATAATGATGCAAATTTCAAAATCAGAACAAAGGTAACATAAAAAAAAAGCAATAGCCAATGCATGCTCCGGATATTCCTCAAGTCACAGCTTGGGGCAATAAAAGCGGGCTTACAGGCTAAGAAATGTGCTGCCACATGTACCTGCCATTGCCTGGGGTGAGTTTTCTCCCTTGTGAGTGAGTGAGGAGGAGATGGAAACCATTTGGCACACCATCCCACCATTTTTTTCTCTTAAAGAGTTCCCATAAACTAACCCACACGTGCTGTAATACAGAGTTCTTCCCACTGGTTCTGCCTCAAGCCCTCTCTCTCTTTTCACTTTTTTGTCAGTCTTGGCCCGTTTCTTTACAGTTTTTGTATTTCCTTCCCTTTACTTTCACTTTCTCCAAACATGTTCTCACAACTATTCAGGTCTGTGCCAAAACGGATAACGTTCAACAGGGATTTAGCCATGAAGCTGAGAAAAAAAAACAAAAAAAAAACAAGTTCGCAGCAGCAAATGATTCATCTTGTTGGCACCAAATGCATGTCTCCGCATCACTGGGAGTGAGGTGCAGGTGGTGCCAGTGCTGGGAGGCATTTCCCAGCACATTCATAAAAAAGGGAAAAAGCAAAAAACCCGTCTAACATGAGTCAACCATTATGGAAAACATCAAGGATTTTCCCTCTGAGTAAAATGCCAAACTCTCTTGCTGCAAAATGACTTTATGAGGGTAAACCCAGATTACAAATTTGAGTAACAGATGTAATATTTGGGTGTTAAGATTTACATATTCCATTAATCTCTTTCCATACATATGTATCTTTAATCAAAACTTCAGGTACATTCACTAAGTCATAGCTTAAGCCGCGCACCGGAGTTTGTTTGTTTCTATCATGCAAGCAGTTTGCTCAACAGGCCTGCATTGCAGCGTGGGAAAACTCTTACATGACCACCTGCCTTCTCACCTGCCTGGCTCGGCAAGGAGTAAGAGGATGAGTATGCATTCATTGAGAAATGGCTTGACGTAGTCTGTGCTGCAGAACTAGTCCAGCCTCTTTTGCATGTTGGTACAAGTCTGAACAGCTACAACAAATTGTGACGGAACTGTGCCGACTGAAAAAGAACAAAAGAATACACCAGGAATTGGTTCAAGAATTTACTTCAAAAGCCCGTCCTGTGATTGAATGCTGCTGCTTCTTGGGATTGGTCTTGATTTTAACAGATGATACAGCTAAAACCATACACATGCATTGTTTAAAACATAAAAAAAAATTTCCACTGTCTGGCAATAATAATAATAAACTTCTGAATTGAAGCAAAGTCAAGCATGTTTTCACACTTGATAGTCCGGTAGGCTCAGTTCTATTGAGAACCAAAATTGCAACATTTGCTACATTTTCAGAAGGAGCAGTTCACTTTCACATGGCACTGTCACACGATTCAAACTACTGTTCACCTCCTCGCCTGTGGTGGCGCAGCACCAAGAACTTCTGAAGGAAACAACACAAAAACCTCAGAAGAAGACCAGCACAACTTCCTTTTTCACAAAATGTAAACAAAACTGTAGCGGCAGATTTTAGCAGGTGTCTCTGGTAAAATACCAGAAGTCATTTCTCACTGTAGTGCTAGACTCATGCATTTAATTTGGCTCTGTTGACCCAGAATTAACTGCCTGCTATAGTGTCCTTCCAGGTTTTGGATCTGTCTCCAGTCCGGTTGCATTCATATACGCATTTGAACTACGCCAGAATCAAGACCGAATCAAGACCTATGATTTTAGGCAAAATAGAGTTCGCCTTTTTCAGAGTTCGATTGCACATTCACAGTTCCCCAAATGAACCAGATTCTAGACAAATGAACTAGTGTTCAATTAAAGCTGGCTACACATGGCTGGTGTGAATGCACCTTAAATTTCTCTCCCTGTTTAAAGATTTAGTTAATAGGAGTATTTTTGGTCATAATTCACATTAAATATTTTTTTCTTGTCAAAAACTGAAAAGAAGGATGCTGTACTTATATTCATGAGTAGAGATAGTATTATTGTGTATGTGTAAGAAATAAACAACAATGCAAAGCATTACATTATTGACCTATGTTCAAATTTAAACAAAACCTATAAAAGATACAAGCAGAAAATGCATTAAAATTCATGCCAATGCACCAGGGAGTAAAAAACAAACTGACTCACATTGATAGAGCGATAGCCATTGTAATAGCTGGCACGTGTGGACATGACAAACATTCGAGAAACATTCTGGAAACACACACGCTGGGAACATTGTTACGACAGGGCAGCTGAGCACATGTCTTCACATAACTGAAGGTGGTGTGTTGAGCACTGGCCAGCAGCCGGTGTGTGTGTGTGTATTTTCCGGCTCCTATGTGGGGGTGTAGATGAGGTGCGGCTGGCTTTTTCAGGTTAAGGAAGTTGTGACATGCCCCTCCAACAGACCCATTAATCAGTAGCCTCAAAAGAGAAGTGGAGAATACAACACAGACACACACAGGCGTCAGCAATGGTCAATTCAGCCATTTCATACACACACAGTCACCAACAAATTCCCAGTAATGTGTGCCAACAAACACAAACACACGGACAGCGGGAATACTCACTCTGTTATGTAAACGGCTTTGGCACTCTGTGCCTCAGGCCTTACATGCCACACCTTCCACTATGTAGTAGTGTTTGACTTTGTGTGTTTAAGGTGTGAATGCTCTATAATCAGGAAATAATTTTATAGGCTCAAAGAGACACCTTCAGTTTTCACAGAATCTCTACAGAAAAACTTTTAAAAACTTCATCCATTATGTTTAGTATTGGTAGATTAAAAAAAACATTACTTTTAAGATGAAGTAAGAGTGCTAAAGGAGCAAGCAGGATGAAGTGCAGAATTAAGGCTCCCACATACTCAGGTGGATACAGTTCGTATTCTGTGAGCCACACAAACTGTGTGCCTGAGTATATGGGGGACTTCACTGTTAGGGGAAGGAATCAGTGCACCTCATATCTTGATATATCCTTAGGATATATCCTATAGGATCAATGACATATGGTCATTGCAGGTACCATAATAGAGTAAAGTAATTCTGCAATACATGAAAAGTTTCCAGACAGAATATAACTCAGTACACAACTAACTAGAAATAAACACCAATTAAGGATGGGCAGGTATGGCTTTTTAACAGTAGTAACTAAAAATACGATACTTCATGATTTCTAGCAATATCAAAAATATCAGACTAATATTTTATTTAAAATGAAAACCAGAAATTCATCCTAAAGCTGCAAAAATATTTTTACATTTATCATTAGCTATGATAATGTTAACTTAAATGGCTATTCATTATTATTTTGGTTTTGAGACTTAAGTATAGAAGAAGCTGATGCCAAATACAGTATACGTTTTCAAGAAACCTTGTTGATTAGAATTTTAAAACATGCTTTTTTAATGTTAGCTGGTTTCTTAGTCAGGTTGTCTGCTAAGGTAGCCAGGGTGCTGTCAGATATGCTGCATGTTGTTTGCCAACCTTAACTTTAATAAAAGCTAATAAAGACGAGGGGTTGCAATCCTATTCCCAAAGCATGACTGTACACAGCAACCAGAAAATTGTCCTAACAGAAAGATTTGTCTTTCTGGTAATGGAGGGGAATGTGTTACAGGTTTCTTCCATTCAGCTGATAACCAGTTTACAAGAAACTAGGTTAGAGTAGAACATTATAGTGGGTTGGACACTATAACTTTTTAAAACCTCGGTTAAAGCCATTTTAAAAAGTTAAATGCTAGGGCTTCAGCAGAGGTGATCTTTGAAAATAATGTCTCTTTTCAGCATTCTTTGAACAGCATCTAAATTCCAATACTTGGAGGAAAAGCATGGAGTAGAGTCACTGCTCCTCTGCATTGAAAGAGGTGAGAAACAGAGAAGTGGTTCAATTATTTGAAGTGTTTGAGGGTTTTTTTTCTAGCTTTTCCCACTAAGAGGGGATAAAAAATTCATTAGTGAGAGTATATGGCCCCTCTTGGCTGTGAATGTTTTGGCATCTCTCAAAATGAGCAGCAGAGTCACTCTGGAGAGGGACGTCTTTGCTTCCTGTCTGGACCTGTTATATCTGCAGCCCATTCTTGAATTTGTGGAATATTAAAACATGGGGTTGGATATACGGAAGTCATAAAATAAAAAATATGAACATAACACAAAAAATAACTCAGTCAGTGTTGGTGAACATACAGTGAAACCAATATAGATCTTCAACCATATTGTGAATATATCCTAGATATATGCATGTGCCTCTAAGCAATGTATTTGATTTTGTCGCACGCAAACATGAAACCTAATGGCAGTCTGTGAAATCAGCCTTATTTAAATCGTATCTATGATTAACTGGGAACATGTTTTTATAGGAAGCACACCTCTGAGTTTTAGGATTTGAGAAAATTAGGAGTCTGTTTTATGAGCCAAGATGCATTTTTATGTCTAATAGGTGGTGTAAATCAATGTGTCAGTAGCTAAATTATTCAAAAGTTGCTTTTACAGCTATAAATAAAGACATTTGTGTTAGGCTGACATGCTGTAGGTTTGGTCCCATCTGAAACCATCTGTGCATGACAGAACTGAGAAAAGAGTAAGACTGCAAGCATGGAAGAAAATGTAGTTATTGGTAAATTTATAGGTTGTTATAAGTAAATCAAAATACTATTGCAGCTGAGATGATGACAAATGAAATGAATGAAACAAAAGTGATAGAATTTCACAGTTAGAAATGCAAGGCCCTTCTTCGAACTACAGTTCTGTCATTTTCTCCTCTTGGCCGGACTGGTACATTGTCAGACTGAGAGATGCAGCAATTACCTTATATGCCCATAGTCAGTATGTTGATGCATTGCTAGAGGCACCCGACCTTGAAAAGTGGGAGAAAGTGAAAGTGACTGACCCTCATTATACTGGTCAGAAACCCTCAGGCAAGACACCCATAAATGCATCAGCAGGGCTAAATGGGGTAAATGGCATTGGTGGGAGAGTTTTGTGGAGAACTTTTGCTGTGAGTGTTTATGTCCATTTCATAAAAGCCGGGAAGGTAGCACTAAAAGAGCATATATTAAAGTTTTCCATTAAGCAGCGAACAATACAGGAATTACTAGAGCTATAATTCAGAAGGATAAAAGTCTTGTTTAATGGTCGTCAGTTGCACACCTGTGAGTTTTTTATTCCCTGGTAATTTCTTTGTAGGTGAAGATGATAAACTGCCCTCATATTTCCAACTATAACATTAATGTCCAATTTTATTTAGCCTTTACTTATCTGTTCTTTGAATCTCTTTTTTAGATTGAATCCACATGGAACGTGAAACAATACAGTACCAGCTTTACAGAAAACAAAGTCCTACTAAAAGCATGCACTTGGCAAAAGAAAATATGTGTACCTGAGGTTTTTTAAAGACAGAAAAGGTTGTAGTCTTGAACTGGTGAGTTAATCAGATCAAACAGAGAGCAACTGCCAGATAAGGAGTTTTCTCAACACATCAAAACATTCCAAGTTCAATTTATAAAGCTACAAAAACCGTGGCGTGAGCCTAAGAGTTGATGGATACCACAAAAGCCTTGTTCAGACTACTTCTTTACAGCTTCCTCATTCTAAGAGCAGCAATAAATCCTGTTTTTGTACTTGTGCTGAGGCAGTGATTCGGCCAGAGGTCAAACCACTGAGACAGATGAAAACAGGAGATTGTCTGTAGGCCCATTAAAAAGAACATTGCTGAGGATTGCCAAAAGGTTTCTGTTTGCAGCAAAATCAGTAGTGTTATGGTAAAAGGTTACTGTTATATGTTATGACTATGTCAGGAAACACCCAAGCTTTGATATATTTGATATCTTGTGGTAAATTGCGACCAACCTAACATCTGACATTCATGCCAGCCTCTTTTGTAACATTCCTGACTGCTTATGAGAGGAAAACATCAGGTCCATTTTTGATTTGCTGCTCATTTTTCTTCTTTCTGCATTTTCTTGTTCTTTGTCAGTGTCACACTCATTCACAGTGGGGAATGTGGTTTAGCTAAATTCTTACGTTAGCATAAAGCTATTGTTATCGAAGAAAGGGAGACTTCCTGGAAATCTCAGCAAGTGCACACATTCCACTGATCAAATTAAAACAGGATGCATAAGTTAAACTCTTAAAGTTCCTGCCTTTGAAAATGTTCCAACATGGTTTGTGACACACAACTCCTTTCTGCACTGCTGCACCTGTCATGTAAAATGACATGGAGAAATCTGAGCTTTTGCATTAATTCACATGACCAATCCACTCTGAATAATAATCAGTTTTACACAAATAGTGCTGCAAAAAAGTATGACCCACTGATATTTAGCAGTCTGGAATCAGTTCCAATGCCACCAAAAATTTTGAGACTTTAGCAAATCACAGTAAGAACCAAGACCCACAAATGGACAAAACATGAAATAGTAGTGAACCTTCAAAGAGAGGTCAGTCTACAAATATTACTCGGACTCAAACATGTGATCACAAAATAGCCCAGAACAACAATTTAAGCAAAAATGAAGGCTTCCGAGTGGCTTGAATAAAGGTTGAAATGGAGTGCCACTTTTTAATACTCAAAAACCACCCAATGCAAGTGATTTTTCTTTTTTTACATAAGGTGGTTTGAATAGCCTTTTTTTTATTGTTTGATGATCTGAAATGCAAAGACATTTGAAAGGGACATATCTTTTTCACTACAGGGCACAATACATAAAAAACCAGTAAGTAAGTAACAGAGAGCTGAGAGACCACAGAGCTCGAAATGGAAACAATCAAAGTCGAACTTCACCTGCCATCATCTTCTGGGCCTCATATGGCTCCATGTAACCATCGTTTTCAGTTGCAACTTTTTCAGTTGTGGTCTGAGCACCACCAGCCTGCTCTGCATCGAACGGGTCGGCGTAGTCTTCGAGGATAATCAGCTGTGTGAGACAAAGAAAGAAGAAAAGTAAGATTAGGACAAGCGTCAGAGAGGGACAGCTCTGGCTCAAGACGGGAACTGGGGACATCCACTGAGACAAGCCAGGAAATAAAGGGAGAAATGCATAAATAATAGCGAACCTCTGTATGCCTCAGCACAAAGCCACAATGCCTCAGCTTATAGCCTCAAATCACGCTCTCCGCTACTGCTGGTCTGCCTAATTATACAATATCCCAGTGACAGGACTACATTTTATACGTGGAAGACGGAAGACCACAACTGCTCAACTTTCATAAGCGAAACACTATGGCAGATTTATGCCAAGCTTGCAGTGAGCCACAGCTAATTGCAGTCCTGCTCTTTTGCTGAGTTTTTGAGCAATGGATAGCAATTAAGTGGACGTCCTGAGACCCAGAAATACAGCTCAAAGCTTTGGGGAATGGAGTAGGACCATGACAATGGTGCCTTAGGGGGGCATTTGTTTTCTTGAGATGTCAGTTTCATTTGAGAGGAACAATATGCCATTTCAAAGTCATAGCTGTACCTTCTGTGGTCTTAGCCACTGGTTTTAATGAGGGCTAGCAGCAGTTTAGACATCTTATAGAGAAACAAATGTTCTTTCGGTTCCAATCAAGACCAAACATGGAAAAATTTAAAATGCCAAAATTTTATTCAGTTTGAAAGCATGTAAAAAACTAAAGGTTAAAACCACTGCGCAAAATAAGAAAACAACAAAACAAGTGTGAGACAATAAAAATGACTGGCACTACACCCAATGACTCATGCATAACAGGAAGGGATTTGGTTTCATTACAAACAAGCTCCTCAGTCATCTGCTGGATGAGGCAGAGAAGGGAGGACTGGAGGAGGGCCGAGCGTTGTGCCCACCAAGCAGCTCCTCCACAAAGCCAGATTTTCTTAGAGACTATATCCAAAGTTGCAAAATAAAAAACACACTCCCAAACACCCAACCACCAGGAGGCCACCCAACTAAACCATGTCAATAAAGTTGTAACTGAGAAAGTCATTCCAAATTACAGACTTTGTAATGACTTTTAGCTAAAGACACATGTTGAAAAATTTCCAAGAGTTAAATGTCAGAAAGTTCACTGGGGGATATTCTATAAGCTGCTTAGTGACAAAGTAGTCCTGGCAGGTATGTTTCTGCACTGATCATCTCAACTATACACGGATTAAGCAATAACAACAGAGGAAGTCGGTACAGTGGATGTGTTCTTAGCAGCAACTGTGTGTTAAATCCGTTTCCCTCTCCATCTGTTCAGAGGGGAAAATAAAAATCACTTTTCTGCCACAGCATAATTACGGGTTGCTAGAATGTTTTACTTCTTCTTATTCAGGGAAAAAAATCAAATACATTTCCTGCATTTGTTTTGATCTGCATAAAATAAACATATTTTACTCACAAGTTTAATTAAAATCCAGTCGGTCATATAAGACAAATCTTCACAGCCCAAGAAAACCGAGTAATTATGCATTTCTGGAACACTTGTCCTTTGATCCAGCAGCTTATTGCAAGAAATCTCAACCAATAATAATCATATCCTGTTATATCTAATCAAATATGGCAGTAATGATTTCAAAGATAAAGAGAAATGGACACTCGCTGTCAGATCTTGATTTTTACATCCCCTAAGCAATGCTTTACCATAAAATTATTCATTATAAGAGAAGTGAACTAACAATTTAGCTGCCAACTAAACTAATAAAATTTTAGCTTGATCAATAAGGCTTGCTGACCGATGGATTGGTCAGAAAATTGAATGTCTGATATCTTTGTTTAGACATGTCTACAGTTTATAAAGGATAGTCTGAGATAGAACCAGACTTTCAGCAGATAGCAGGAAGGCTAAAAAAGTAAAGCAAAGTTATTCTCTTTTTCCATTTGAGCTCTCAGCTTCCATCTGTCATGGAAAATGCAGGAATAGCAACACAGTTGAGGTTAGGAATTATAATCTCCAGACACTTTTTTGAGGTGCATACAATTTCTCCCAGAAGAGGGAGCATGGATCTAGGAATGACATCACATATGAGTTGAGTGCATTCAAACTGCAAGTCATTACACAACTGGGATATCCTAACATTGTAGTGCTAATTCCAAGAAGCAAACAATAAACAATCAGGATTAGAAGCAGAGGTTGGGCAGAGCTATGTGCTGCTGGTTTGATAGTGGTTCACACTTGCAACTTTCAGTATATTTTATAAGGATGAAAGCCATACTGGATAATGAACTCAAAATGTCTGACATTCCCAGTCAGAATTTTGACGCCAGGAATGAGACTGGATGCTAAAGACATATGAAAATGCGAATACAATAGTTTTTCATACTATTAAAAACCTACTACTACTGCTACAGTGACTGTTTTCTCAAACAAGAAACCCGATGTCAACTCTACTTAAAGGTAAATAATGACCATCCATAGCAGGGGGGCTAGACAAATATATTTTGAATGCCATTTTTATATTTTCTTGCATTATGACTCTTAAAGACATCAGATTTCCAATATGGATTTTTGCCCAAAGTCAAAGTTTTACAAAAGTTCAAAAAATTATATTTGATGAATCTCTGGAGTGAACACATTGGAATAATTAAGTATTTAAGCATTTTTTTATACAATGCCTTAAAAAAGAAAATAGAGGTACACACAAACAGCTAATTGAAAGAAACTGCCTTTCAAAGCTTAACATAGTTCACAGCCCTCAAATAAAGTAGCTCAAGACTATTTTTCACAATTATGACCTAAAAAAGTCTTGCTTTTATTGATTTACACTGGCAGATTTCCCTGTGTGTAATTCATATCATCAGATCTTGTTGAATATTTTCCCATTTTAATCTTTAACAGCGCTCATTCCTTGAACTCAACCACCTTACTGTACCTTCGTCGCGGACCAGTGGATGTTTTGGTCATGCTTCAGGAAATAATGGAAATAACTTATTGAGTAATGCACTCCAAAAGCATGACATCATCGTTTTGCCTTTCCTGTTGACATAATCTAGGAAACATCCAGGGCGAGTGATGAAAACTCCTGATAGCAGTACACCAACAGATTCAATGCAGTCGAAGACAAAAGTACTACACAAAATTAACATTCGAAACACACACTGCACCTTTCTTTTGTTAAGCTTTGGTTTGCATTGCAGCAGTTTTTCTTTAAAAAATAAAAAAAGACACATACCCCTTTGAGTCCATACAAATTATCCTTTCTAAAACAGCTAAAGTGTTATGGGTCTGGTTATAGAAAAACAGAACAAGCAAAAGTCGTTTGTGATTGCTATAAACTTCTAAAAATACTGAAGTAGATGTTGAATCATGTTAAAATCATGCAATATTTAATCAGTCACTTTTCAGCGCCAATCAGAGTCGATTTCAGTGATATGAGCATCTTTAATTTATATTTTTTGTGGCACAAACATGCATGTAAGCGATTTTTAAAAACAAAAGTGGTCTCTGTTAGTCCTGGATTTAAATCCTGAAGATTTTAGGTAAAACTCTACTGAGGCACCACCATCACCTGCAGCCCCGTCCGTAAAGGAGGCGCTTAATATTTCTAAATTGTTCCAATGACTCCTTCCTGTCCCACCACAGTGATGACTCCTCAACAGAAGGAGAAGTATTGGCTTGAGAGGAGAGGGGTGTTAGAGAACGGCAGCAGTGCCTGGGGGAACACCATCTGCCTTGTGGTATGCCAGGGTGTGTCAGGACTGCAGCCAAGCCACACTTGTCATGAAAGTAAAATTCTACCCGTCAGCACTGTGCTGCCTCCATATATCAGACCTTTGCTGAGCTGTGATGTAAGTCCACATGAATCTCATAAAGACACCTGACAGGCTTAGGGCATATCCCTGTGGCAGCTGGGTCCTTAGCTAGTCCGCAAGATGAAGAGAGAAAGGGCCCACTTAATTACTGGATTTGGTAGCTCAGATCCTGGCTGACTTTGACTTATACCTGCCGTGGCTCAGGCGGCTCACAAGGCAAGCAGTGAGAAAAAAAAAAAGACTTCTTGAAAAGCACTGCGGCTCCCTGACCTCAAATCGGTGGGAACAGAGGGAAGAGCATTAACAAAGGAGGGGGACTGTGGCAGGCACCTGCCACTTTGGCTCAGTGTTCGGATGACACAAGAGCTTCTAGGATTACACTTTCATTCAGTGCAGGTCCTCCATTAGAAGCGGTGAAAATGTGAGCACCAGTTCTCTTGCTGCACCCTTGGGTTCAGAGAGCTCATCAGATAATCAAGGACAAAAAGAATAAAAGTTTCATAAACCACATTAGATGAAATTTGAGTACAGAGATTGAATTTTTTTATTTTTTATTGTTTTATTTTTTTTTGTGGTTTTTAAACAGAAAGTGGTCTGCTGCTTCTTGAGTAACATATCCAGTGTGGTCAAATTAACCACAATAATCAATAAAAAAAAGTATGCTTATGATTTTACTCCAAACCCAGCAAACCAAAACTCTACTAACCAACAGGGAAAATTAACAGTATAGAGCTTTTCTTTTGATAGATAAATGCAATCAGATCATGGTCTCAATGTCATGACTAGTCCTGTAAGTATTGGCTGCATCAGGGGCTAGTCAAGGTTGAAAACCCTCTGAGACTGCTGCCAGAAAAGTCAGCAGGCTGTAGAAAGAGAAGGGAGGGGAAGAAAAAGGACTGACGTGTGTGATTTATGCCTCACGCCACAAGGGATTTTAGTCACTGATAACCTAATACACCTCAGTGCTTAGCAGCTCAATTGCATTATGGCATTTCAAAAGCTTTTTTTGTTGTTGCTATTGCTCTTTTGTTCTTCGGTGTGACACAAAAGGAAAGCATGCCTCCATTGTGAGGAAAGACAGCCATTGCAGAGGAGATAGGGAGGGAGGGAAGAGGAGACAATGGGTAAGGAGATGCTATTATTTTCAGCAGAACACAGTCGCAGAACAGACTGACATGTATGAAGTATGTTTACGCCTGTTGGGTTGAGGGACAAAAGTCGAATGTGCCTCATTGATGGCTCCTCTATTCTCTGCTTGTCGGGATGAATGCAGTGTGTGCAGTCATGCTGAGATAACTTTGCCATTTTCTTAAAAGAACATACTGGCAAGAAACACACCCTCGAGGCACTTTAAGATGAGAATGCTCAAAGCTTCTATGTTGACATAACACTGTTTCCAACACTAAGATGGCTTCATGTTTGTAAGAAGCAAGCACAAATCTGGTTACAATTCATTCAGGACCCCTTGTGAGGACTGAGCCCTGCTGGCTTCTGCATCTCCCACACAGATTAGGCAGATGGAAAACTGGCTTTGCCTCTTGGGGAGAGGCAATGCAGGAGTACATTTCCCACAATACAGCTTTGACATTAATGAAACTTTATTGAAATGTTTTCCTGCGAAACACAGTTGCAACAAGAGCATTCTGGGCTCTCTGGGAGATGCAAAGAGTGATGTGGCTCCTGTAAAGGCCTACTTAGGAGTCTGGAGAGGTAACTAATCAAATTAATATATATGCTGTAGAGGCGTTGCTTTGCAGTGCATCGAAAGCCACTGGTGAGGACCACAGCAGGGATAAACTGTCTACAGTCCTCTGCAAAAGTATCCATTGCCCTTCCACTTTTTCACATTACAAATCACAACTTCAGTGTGTTTGATTTGGTATTTCAGTTGTAAACCAGCAAAAAGTAGCAAATAATTAAGTACAATAAAAATGACAAAACATTTCAAACATTTTTTTTTTTTTTAATGTGAAGACTGCGGAATATCTTTGTATTTAGCACCTTTAATCTGCTACGCCTAAATTAAATCCAGTGCAACCAGCCACCCTTATAAGTCCTATAATGACTAAATAGAGTCAACCTCTACATGTAATTTGACACAGATGTTCTGTGAAAGCCTGAGAAGTTTATTAGAGAACATTAGAGAACAAACTGCATTGCAAACAAAAAAGGCAACAGCAGCAGCAGACAAGCTAGGGATACATTTATGAAGAAATTTAACAAGGTTATGTTATAATCCGAGCTCTTAATATTTCAGAAGTCACCATTCAATCCATCATGTGAAGATGGAAACAGTATGGTGCAACTGTTTCTCTGTTAACTCAACACTGCATAAAAAAAAAAAACGATAATTTTATATGAACCAGACTAAAGACTTCTCCACACCTTAAGTAATTTAAGTAACACTGAAAACGTCTTTTCACACATCAATGTGCTCTACCATCAGTTTTGCACATGTTCCCCACTGAGACATCTGCACTGCGGGTATCACCTTATTTACTGCATCCCTGTCTCCTTTTAGGACTCACGCCACATAAAATGCTGGTTCTTCTAATCTCTGCCCTTTTCCAGATGAAGCAGCACTCACAAGCCACCAGAGTGAACCAGGTTCTTTAGAGTGTTTCGGCTCATGTTGATCACAGTTGGCACGGGAATACTTCAAGATGCCGTGATAACTACTGATACAAATCCCTATAGTGTAGTCTGTCTGAGTGTGTATGCAGAAATTAGTCTACTGAGAAATAAAGGAGTGGAAGCATGCTACACTACTATAAGTACAACCACTGTGCAATTTAAACCAATTAAGCAGCCTTTAGTTCCACGTGGTGCTGCTAAGTCAATATACACTTCTAAAAACATGTAAATGTAATTATTGACAGAATAAAATGGCTTGTGTTAGTTGTGAGTACTCAGTGTTTCGATCAGTTCAAATTAAGACTCGTGAACCCGCAAGCCGCTGAAGCCTTCCAGAAACTCAGGAAGTTAAGGGAGGCTTTCAGAAGGTTAAAAATAGCAGCTGCCTGTCATTTTCTATTGTTAGTATGACAGCTGTCTTCCCTCTTCTGTTCTTATTAATGAAATCATTTCTGCTGCACATTTTCCCAGGTAAACTGGTGTAGATAAAGTATGCAGTCCATTACATGTTCTCACTAAAATCAACTTTGTCAGACAGGCAAAGTTAAATCCACTTTACGAAGTGATTTGAGTGTATGCAGTGCTTAGACTTTCGTTTTTAACCAGTTCTTTGATAACAGGTTGGGCATTTGCTGTGTAATTTGAGTGTTAAAGCATTATTTACAGGTTTAAACATGTTAAAAAATAATTCAGAATTGAACAGAGTTCCCCATCTACTAATGGTTTCATGATTCTTTGTTAGAAAACTTCTACCAACTAATCTCTGTACAAATTAATTTTAAATCAGTAAATGTTATTGTCTCATCATTTTAAAAGCCAGAAGCCAGAAGAAAAGTCTGTCTTCCCCATAATTTTTCCAGGAGAAATGTCACAGTCTCACAAGATGCAATCATACTTTAAATTAGACCCAACAAAACAAATATTGAGATGTACCAATAAGGCATTTCCATGCAAACACAGATTTATGTTTTTCTTCAAAGTCCGATTCTCTGATATACAATGTTGACAGAATCAGAATATTTTTCCTAATGACTCGAACAAAAACAAAAATGCAACAGGTTATTTATTCATTGCACTGTAAGTTTAATTAGATGGTGCAATAGAATTAACATATATGTTATTCATAGAATGGACAATTTAAAATTCGGAATAACTCCAACAATTATGTGGTCCATAAACCTATCAAAGAGTTGAGAACTGAAAATGTTTTTTATGAAGTTTTTAGTTTTGTAAAAATATAGGGGAACAATTTCTTGCATCAAGATTGATAATCTAATAGATAATCTAAATCCTTTATGTTCTGTTATCAGTCAAAGAACTTGCAGGGCTTTTTTATTGTTATTTATTTTAATGTTTAATTACTGGAAGAAAACTAGGTTTGTTTACATGCATGAGTCAGTATGTGTTTTGTTAAGATTGGTGATCTTGTAGAAATAATCTATAAAGAAATATGAAATCAATGTCAACTAGGAAATTCCTGACAAATGCATTTATTGTTTTAAGATGAAATACAGAAAAAAAAATTCACGCCACAAATAAAACTATACCCAGGGTACTTGAGCAAAGTCAGAAAATGTCAAATTTTTATCAACAGAGTGCCTCAAACAAACAGTCAGCTAAGCTACACTCCCCTCTCCTTTACTTCTAGCAAATATAAGCAGTATGTAACTTTGGCTTTCACACTTTAAAAAATGCTAAATGTGCACCCTCCCTCTTGATAAATTCCTATTCTGCCTGCTCACGTCTCCTGAAGAACGAATGCATCTTTTGTTAAAGCACCCAAGGCAGCGAAGCACAAAAAGCACCTCAACTTGTCCCAGCGGACCTCATTCATGGAAACGAAATCCGCATTGCCACTTAAGACCTCCAGTGGAGAGAAAAGAGGAGCCCATAGGTTGCACACTATGAAGGTCCTCTTAATATGCGACAGATATTCAAGATTAAGTACTTGACGACACGCTTGGCAAAATCCAATTTCCTTTCTCTGTCCCCGTCCCAGTGTGATAGATTTATTGGCAGTGTTTTCTACATACAGTTAGTGGTGCGACTCAAGAGTTGAAAATAATTCAGGTGTCACGGTGGAATGTTGGAATTTTATAAAATATAGTAATCCTCTTTACGTGTGCACGAGTGATTTGTTCATACTGTTACTGCACCAATTTCAGTCTTCTCTTTGGTCAAAGTCATGATAAATATATGTTATTATATATATATATATATATATATATATATATATATATATATATATATATATATATGTATATATATATATATATTAAGGAAAACTGGGGTAGACTAAAAAAAAAAAAAATCAAAACTGCATGATGCCATACAGCAATCAAAAATATTCACACCCACACCCAAGACATTGCCGTGATGGGACAATATTTTTAAATTCTTTGTGCCAAATTCTGACCCTACCATCTGAAATCAAGACTCATTCAACCAGGCAACAATTTTCCGGTTCAATTTTGTCCAAATTTACTGAGCCAGTGCCAAATTATAGCTGCTGTGTCCTGTTCTTAGCTGAGAGGAGTGGCACCAGGTGTGATGTTCTGCTTCTGAAGTCCATTTGTTTCAACATTTGGTATTTGTGCATTCAAAAATGCCATCCTGCATTTTGAGTTTAATTTAATTACTTTTTTTTAAATCACTCTGAAAATACCCTACCCATTTTTCTCTGATATCAACAAGGTATTTTCATCTACACAATTGCAGCTCACTTGACAACTTTTCTTTTTCAGTCTATTCTGTAGAAACCCAAGAAATAGTTGTGTGTGAAATCACCGGCAGATCATCAGTTTCCATGCACAAACCAGCCTGTCTGGCACCAACAACCATGTTCAAAGTCACTTAAGTTTCCTTTCTTCCTCATTCTGATTCTGGGTTGTGAGGTTCAACAATTCATCTTTACTACATCTAGACAGCTGAAGGCTCTCACTGGTTGCTGTGAATTAATTGGCTAATTGTTCACAGTTTGTGTTACAAGCATAACTAGTAAAATGACCATTGAAAGTCTATGGATCACAATCGAAGCAAATGAAACATTATTATTGACTCCCCAAAGGCTTAATTAAATTTAACTTTAGACCATAAGAGATGTCAGAAAATTTTAGAATGTAATACAGCCTTGTACAAACCAGCTTCTTGTGCTATGCTTTGCTTTGTACAGAAAGTCTGGACCCCCGGCTATTGAGAAAAAATTGCTTTCTGGAGCCGTTGACTCTGTCAAAGTTTCACATTTTATCCAATCGCTAACGCTATGAAGCTTACCAGAAATTGTGTGTGTTGTAAAGACCCATCCTCCACTGCAAAGAGAGAAGTGCCGAGCCGATCGAGATGACTGTTAATGTTAATTCAATATTTGGAAGCATGGTAAACACAGTGTCGATGGCTTCTTTCATTTCCACCGCTGCCACTGCTAAAACTACAGGCAGACAGCAAAGATAAAACGGCCCAGAAAATTGACGTCATCATTCAGACTTTCTCCTTCTGTTCGCTGATTGGCCCGGTTGAAATTTTCTTGGAGAACTCCACTTCAATGGGAGAAAGCCCAGATGTAGCAGTGAAGGGAGATGACAATCGAGCAGAATTGCATAAGAAGGCAATCACCAGGCTAAACAATACTTAGTGTTGTAAACAAATACTATGTTATGCATTTTCAGAGTTGATTTTATCCTTCATTCAACTCACGAGAAAGGAATCCAAAGCCTGTTGCTACTTGGAAAAAAAAAAAAAAAAACTTTCATTGATAAATCCTTACCATCTTTGGAAGGGATAAATATTTTTGACTCCAAGTATGGACTGTTGACATGCAATTCACTCCCATTTGATTCTTACATAACAGTGTACCACCACAAACAACACAACCGTTTATCTTCCATAACAGAAAAACTGACAAGATTAGGATAGCAGAACTGCATGAAACAATGTGGTGAGGTCCACTGGGAGCAAAGCTTTGATTTTGGTCTCTCTTCACAGAGGAGGGAGGAAAAGAAGCCACAGTTTGTCCGTAAACAAAGCTGGAGGTTTTGTGATGCTATGCGAGGACGGCTGTGACTCTGAAGCCTTGGATAACCTCTCTGCCAACGATCCAGTGGGATCGCTGCACGTTGTGAACGCCGAAAATGTGCAAGAACAGGGTGGAGCCCCACAGGGCTGCCATTGCTACGTGGCTGACCACTCACCTCTCTGGACAGAATAACAAAAGTTGAGTGAAGATACAGAAAGTACTATGATGGACAAGTTCTCGGAGTGCCGCCAACTATAACTGTTTCTTACAGCCGGACACGTCAAGTCAAAACAGCCGGGAGAATTAACTTTGCTTTTATTTCAGCATTCAAGCATCAACCTGAAAATCCGGCCTACACAAAGGGGCAAGCACAGACTTGTCAAGCTAAAGAAGGGAATGTCACCAAGCTGTAAACACTTCCTGTCAGGAAAGGAGCACTTCCTTAATCCTAGAGATACCAAATAATACAAAACAAGACAGTGGTTTGCAAGCTCTTCCCATATCAGCATAATCCGATAACATAAGACAATAAAATCCTAAAGAATTATGATGTGTGGGGAAAAAAGCACAGAGAGGGGATTAATAATTTGTTATTCACTTCCACTCATTTCCAGTTAATCCCAGTCCTGCTGTGAAGCCCAGAAGGTGGTTGACTTCTCTGTGGGCATTCAGATCACAGGTCAGAACTCTCTGAACACAGAAGTCTGACCGCCTCCTACAGTGTGTCACAAAAACAACGGCCTGTAGTTAATCAGAAGGCGAATAGCAAACCAGCCACTATCTGCATGACCTCAACATCATAGCGTCTTCTGATGTAAACAGACCCATTCATTTACAACTCAGTGAGTTTAGATTTTTATTTATTTATTTTTTTTTTTTTTTTGCAAAAGGAAGCTTTTAGCTTCTTGCAGATCTGTTCCTTGGGTCTCATATGGCAGGCAAGCGTATGCATTTCTCTTTAATCTGTGGGAGACGATCTGCCTGCAGACCAGGGCTCCCTCGTTCTACACTCAGCTGCACACACTGTCATTAAACAAAACAGAGCCATGTGTCTACAACTCCCCAGCGGCCAGAGCTGCAGCACAAGTCTGAGGGCTAATTGTGACCTGGTGGAGTCATGTGACTGATGTTCAGGCCCAAAGTTAGAAAAAGAAAATTGAGCAACACAAACACAAGCAGACTCCACTGGGACTCTTTAAACTGGAAAGAAGGCTTGCAGATGGAGAGAGGAAAGAAAATAAGCAAACAATGGCTAAAGGCCATCTTTTCCCAGAGCTATAACTTTGCTCCACTTGAGGTGGTTGGTAGTAAAACCTAAACCATGACTTGTTATTATCCTCATTTACTGCATAGGATTACACTGCCAAGATGCTAATGTAATAGGATACCAAAATGTCATCTTAGTAAAAAGAATCAGTTCTGCCATGTATCCTTCCCATTGACAGAACTTGTCAATCTGTAAGTAAGAAGCTGCCTGGTTGAGCTTTATCATTTCCTTTATTTCAGAACTCCCTTCATGTTCAAGTAAGGAATGCATAGAAATGCTCTTTTGTCAATAAACACAAAGCAAAAGAAGGACTTTGAACATATGATATGCTTGTCATGAAAACTAATCAAGATTAATTTCAAAGAGTTTCTCAGAATCAGGATAGCTCAGGAAATACTCTGCATTCTTTAATGACTCAAGAGTCAAGATGTAAATTAATACTTCATTTCATGGCAACAGTAACACTGTCTAAATGGGACAACACTGAGGTAAGGTAGCCATAGCAACCCACACTTACTCTCACAACTGATAATTAATCAAATAATTACTTTCTTGCTTAAAGATGTTAGTCTCATGCTGATTATGAAAAACAACAGCTGCAAGGTCCAAAAACGCACACAACAGCTTTCACACAAATCTGTTGATTACTTGAACCTCGGCTTAAAGCTGTCAAAGCATTGGAAATTACTTAAAAACATGACTTTTCCACTTCAGCTGTTGCTATACATTTCCACAGGGTTTTACTTAATCAGTTTTGCCTAATTCAACATGCTTTGATTGCTGTTGAAACTGTTTGGGAATATGAAGGAGGGTTGTGATGAGCCGTAACCCAATTCAGCCTGTTATTAATCTGACCAGTCAAATAAAATTTTCATGACTTGCAAAAATGTATTTCCAGCCCCTCAACTTTTCCACATTTTTTTCACGTTACAACCTAAAACTTAAAGACATTTTATTAAGATTCCAATTGATAGACAAACACAAAATTGATGATGGATCATCTGATATACCACTAAAGGCTTACCTTCCACGAGAACAATGGTGGAAGGTTGTTCTGGTGGAAGAATAAGGAAGTTGTTCTTCCAGAACAACAATGCAATGGGATAGAGAGAAGCATCCTAGAGTTAGAATGGTGCAGTCAATGTCTATACCCGAATCCAAATGACAATCTGTGACAAAACTTAAAACAAATGTTCACCGGCTCTCAATCTGCTCCTGCAGAACCTGAAGTATTGTGTGTAGACGCAAAAAGCTGGTGGAGACATACTGCAAAAACCTTACATCTGTATTTGCAGGGGAAGGTGGTTACAACGACTTCTTGACTCCAGCGGTGCTGAATGTGCACGTCATACTTTCCAGGCTATTATATCCAATTTCCTTGTACTCTACTATTATGCGCTACTTTGCATTGGCCCATCATACAAAATCCAAGTAAAACATTGAAGTTTGTGGTTGCAACATGACAAAACATGAAAAAGTTCAAAGGTTTGAATGCTGTATCTAGGTGAATGAATCTCAAAGAGTCTGATGTTTTGAGCTGTTGCGTAGTTTTGTGAAGAGAAGGACTTTCCCAGAGCCAGGTAATATTGACGTTTGTGCTGAATGTGTCTCCTGTCTGTGGAGAAGATAAGTATGTGAACGGCCAGTGGGATGCACTCATAAAAATCCACTGGTGTCTCGAGTAACAAGGCTGAAAAGCAGAGCAAAGGCTTTCGGGATGAGAGGAAATGATGCTGAGCAGTTTAGCCAAGCTCAGAAGGCAGTGGAATCTGTCAAGCATGCTCAGTCTGCTCCTGGTAATTGGAAGTTGGTGGATGGTACATTTGGTAGTAAACTACTTCATATTCTGGTGCACTCAAAGTGATCGATACTTTTTATATTTGCTTATTCATCTGAAAAAATCTTCCGTGGCTACATAAAACTACAGGTAATCCAAGTAATATTTGAATGTACATTTTTATGTTGAGGAAAAATATCCATCAAAGACATCTGTATATTTTGCAACCGAGTAACAACAATGTTTAAACCTTTCCAATTGAAGAGCTTCTCTTCAGACATATTACATATGCATCCATATTGGTTGGGCTGCAGAATCGATTTTCTGAGCACGCAATAAGCATTATATATATATATATATATATTACACATTTTCTAAAACATGGATGCTAAAACTCAATCCAACTGAGAAGTTTTGTTTTTGCCTCTGTAGTGATGATAAATGCAACACAATATACAGTAATTAGTTATTGTTTGACCCAAGACTTACTCTTTGTCTTATAGACAAAATTTTAACAGGCATTACTATCTGATGCATAATAATCATCATAATCGCCCCTCAGAGAGTCGGGTCCAACACGTTTCCACGTAGATAAATCTACAGGCTGGTAGAGCTGTGAGCGTTGGAGGCTGCCAAACACAAGTTTCCCAGGTGAACAAACAGATAGCAACGATAGCGTGAGGTGTTTCACGGGGAAGCAGCAGCCTGTCAGTCAGCTTCACCCGACTGCCTGTTTACACATTTGTCGAACAGAGCCCGTCATCACTTTGGGGCGTCCTTGAGAGGAGTTAGTTTAGCGTTGAGTGGAGCGATGAGCTGGGAGATGAGGCCTTTAATTAGTTTCCAGGCAGGATGATAATTGATCATCTCTCTCAGCTAACTCTACCATGAAGGGCTCAGCGTAATTAAAAACAAAACAAATCACAATTTCCTGTAAACTCTAAACTGTGAGCGAAGGCAATGTGCATCAAAGTTTTACAGAGAAAGGAAAGCGAGAACAGGAATCATAAAAATCTAAAAAACAAGAAAATAATCAGATTTTAGTGTTTGAGCTTAGTTCTTTACCTAGCTTTTCTTTCTTCTGGAGTCTGCTGAATAGAAATGGACTCAGAAAATTCCCTTGATGCTGCTATTGGCACTTCAGGCATTAGGTAAGCAGTGATATAATTAGCATTCATGAGTCAAGTAATTAAAACATCAATGCAACCGAGCAGTGCTGTTAAGACACTCGTGCTCTCTGCTCAGTCAGAAGTCAGTGTTAAACCTTTTCAGTCAGAAGATGGACAGGTGCATTTATGAGCAGGCACGCGTGGCTGTTTGTGAGAAGCTGTGCCAGAATCCATCTAGAAATAACCAGAGATGCACCAAACTAAAAGCCAAAGGTCACTGATGTGAAAACATAATCAGATTTTTTCCATTAATTGATCCATATTATTAAAACTAGAAAATTCCTCAATTTTTTATTTATGTACTGCAAACTCCAGCAACAATAAAGTTGAATTTGTAGCTCAGACCTTGGAGAAAAAAAGAAATCAATATTGGCACAGAGACAACTAATCAGTGCATCCCTAAAATTAACAAATGCTGAAAAAGGTACAATGAAGAGTACTTCAACATTAGGCAGAAAGGGAACACTAAATATTTTCAGCCCTTTAACGCCAATCTGAAGAATTAGAGGACAGGAAAAAAAACACGGCAAACAGCTCATCCTCCTACATAGATTGTTGGAACATGTGTATAGGAAGGAGTATGATCCTTTATTCTCATGCTTTTAATTTATTGTCACCTGAAGAGTTTATCTAGCATACATTTAAAAACAATTACCTTCACTAGCAGAGTGGAAGAAAAAACATTCAGCTCCCACACAACCTAATCCACAAAAAACTTAAGGTTGTGCAGCTATGAAGGAACACAGATTTATCTAGTATCTGTATTTCACCCGAGTTTCCACCCTGAATCATGAAAAATAAACATAAACCATGCCACCAAAGTACTTACACACATACTCAGACACACATTTAAAATGATATGACAGCCTGTCTCGATACATAGACTTTATGCAACTATCCTACCGTTTTTAAGCTCAACATATCTGCGAAAGTTGTCCCCAATTTTAAAGGAATATTTGACCATTTCTATAGGAAAACATGTTTGAGGTCAGTCACTGATGATAGACAAAATGTGTCTCTCAGGCTTTGCTCTTAGTTTATGTTTGCACAGCAGACCAATGTCCAATGTTTTGGTCCATATCACAACTGTCTAAACAAACCAATGCCAATTTTTCACTGGAACTGTGTGAAAACATAGCACAAGGTATAATGTCTCCTCCACCAAACTTTAAACATGACACAAAGCAATCAAACAAATACATTTGAACCCGACTCATCTATTTGATTATCACTATATCATATCATCACTTATTTAGAATCCAATGGCAGCATGCAGCTGCATCCAACACTCTGCTTTGCACTAGGCAATGTAAGGTGATTCATTCTATAAAGATTTCTACATGATCCTTGAGGAAATCTAAAGACCAAACAAGGTTTAGAGATCTTGAGCTACTGAATCAGCATATGATTCCAACAACAAACACAAATTCACCGATTTTAGAGTTACAGTTGTTGGCAACAGTAGGTACATGAATTCGATAACTTAAAGGGGTGGTTTATATATTTTGCCAATAGTTTTGTAATAAGGTATATTGATCTGCAACGGCACCATATTCATCCAACCTTCCTTTTCTCCACACACACCCAAAACCCACCAGCTGTCAGTACTGGTTTAGCTTGGCCATAACATCATGACATCAAGCTCTTACTATTCCATCAACTGCCTGTCAGTGTCAGCCATGTGCGCTCATGATGAGAGACACATTCGAAGTGCTAACGCATCAGAATCCCTGACTTCAGAAAGCGCTGATAAACATGAGACAACCATCATCTCTTTCATCGGCCTGAGGAGGTGAAGTGAAAAATAAAAGTATGTTTTGGATAACATTTTACTATGTTAAAATTAAACCTGTGCATGTTGAAATTGAAAAGTAAAACCAGTTGGGTGGCAGTGTCTGAAAACAAAATGTTATGACTGACTGGATGATTCCTTTAGGCTTTCATTTGCATTATAGGTTTGCAACCTATAATTCCTCGCTTTTATCACAATGTGTCATCAAACCACTGTTGGGGAAGTAAAAATCTCAGTCTTCCTTAATACAACATCCTTACGACAGCCTGCAGACATTGTGAAATATAAATAAAAGCACTGAACGAAAACCAACTGCAAAGTTGCCACATGTCACAAGACAGGTGCAAAAGCAAAACAAACACAGAGGAGTAAGTAACATGAAGGTGAAAGCGAGGGGGACCACGAAACATTTCAGCACTCAGTCGTGACTGAAGCATGATCTGAGGGCTGCCGGGTGTGCATATTCACAGGGATGTGCTTTCATCTCCGCTGATAAGCAATACAAACACAGAAAAGCATTCCTCAGATGGATCACTCTCAGTAATTCAGCAAATCGTGAAGCTCGCTGACGCCAAACATCTCTGCAGCCTTCAAGACTTGAACCCAGAACATGGATTCCTGGGAATCCAGAGATGACAGCTGTGCTCCAAGGCATAGCCGGCATATCTTCCCCCTGTTTCCACCTTGCTGAGGGCATGTTTGAATCGTTTGTGAGGGGTTTGGTGAAGGGTTTGAGGTGCTTCAAAGCACCATGCACATAAAGAGGATCAAACTAAAGTCATATAACCTAACATTTACAAACTCTTCCCAAAGCAGAAGAGATCATCTCGGTGAACACTAAGGTGGACTGATGAACCCGGACTGAAATTTGGGGGATTTAGATGCAGTTGTGATGTTTTCAATTTGTTCAGTTTCAAAACATAGAGAAATGCAGATTTTTTTCCCCTCTCCATCAAATGTGTAGCTGTAGAGTTGTGTAATATATGACAGCACTCCCTGCAGGGCAGGTTGGATATTAGACCGGGGCTGATGGCGCAACTCATGCTGCTGTGTGGCTGTGATAACAAGTTCTGCCAGTTGTAATTTCTAACAGGAGTTGGGCAAGTGCCTCTAAAACACACCACGTTTTCTTTTTAATAAAGAGCCGTTTTATGAAAACCATAGCCTACTTTGGACAGAGAAAATAAGACTTGCATTATTTTTTCTAACTAGATCAACAAAAAAGGTAAAATATTAATAATAAAAAGTTGCTAAAACCAAACTTCCCCCACCTTTTCCTTGTTGTCTTGTTCCAACGGAGGTGAAGAAGTGGGAGACTTAACGCTCCCCACAGCTACGGCTTGGGTGACTGTGACACCCCCGCCTGGAGCTGGGCTGCTCTTTTCGATAGTTTCCACCTTAATAAGTCGGTGCTTCGGTGACACAAATTTGTTATCCGACGGGACCACAGTGTTCAAGCTCGAACCGAAAGAAATATTTCCACCCGGAGTGTACGGGTCTTCGAAGTCCAAGTCCTTTTGTAGTCTGTAAGCAGTGAGGATGTCCGGCTGAGCTGGACTTGGAAAAGTAGCCCCGGTGCCAGTTTGCTGGAAGCCAGGCGCTCCGGGCACACCGGTGTGACAGTGTCTGTAGTCCGGTTTTGGTGGCGCCGGAGGGGGTGCTTTGGTAGTTTTGAATCCTAGGTGCTCCTTGAACCACTTGGCCATACTGCCAGTTCATCGCTCTGAAGTCAATGAATGTAGTTTCAGCTTCACCGTTTCCGCCAGCGCAGCCCGAATAAAGTAGGGGGTCCTCGGGTCACGCGCGGCCAGCCGACCAGGTTCAGAGCGTGTCGCAGGTCTCGTGGCGGACCGAGGAAAGAGTGCGCGGGCGCCACCGGGACTTTTCTGATCTGCCCCGCCGCAACTCTGTCACTGTCACACTCGCACACAGCCACGCATACACACGCACACGCACGCAGCTGTTGCCCTGACCGCTCGGCTCCGAACCACGTCAGTTTTCCCAGACTACGCAACACGGGAGCGCTTGTGCAAGAGGAACGTCTCCACAACCTGTCCTCCTCTCCACCATACCTGAGAACACTCACTGCCACCTACTGGACTTTGGAAACTGCGCTTGCTCGCTGTGGACCTTAAACAGTCACAGCAGCATGCACAGATTTATCAGCTGAAACCTCATTTTACCACTTGCTCCCTTAACAATACCTTCTGAAAGAGTTGGGCGTCCCGAATGCTTTTGTGAAGTGAGAGCAAACCAAGGAGGAACAACTTTCTAGTCTTTAACAGTAAATATTTTTTTCAGAGACACTTGGAATTAAAGATAATTTAAATTTCCTTCGGGATCAATGAAGTATTTCTGAATTTGAATTAAATTGCATTGAATAAGGAGCTGTACTTTATTCAAAAATGTAAATAATGGCACAATATCCAATGATATGTAATGTCCTTATGCATATGCGTACTCTTAATCAAAAATTATTTTTACAGTTATTTTAAAAAGTAAAATGTTTAACTACAATAATAATTGTAAGTTTATGCGTACTTGTGTATTTTTCAAATATAATTCTATTTATGTAAAATAAGCAAATAAATAACTTTTCTTCTTTTTAACAAAATGCATCCCATTTCTTGACCAACATTCCTCTATCCTGCTTTGTTTGGGTGTGCAAAATGTTTTTCTGAAAACTGGAAAAGGACAAAGGGAATTGACTTTCTAGCTCTTAAAAATGTAACAAATGAGGGGAAAAAAGCTGTACTTGCAAATCTCAATATTTCATAAGTTAAAAACCACTGAAAAGTTTAAGTATTTCAGTACCGTATTTTCCGGACTATAAGGCGCACCTAAAAGCCTTAAATTTTCTCAAAAATCAGCAGTGTGCCTTATAATCTGGTGCGCCTTGTAGTCTGGAAAATATGGTATATTGCATTTGGAATCACTAATAAACACAGCTCAGATATTCAGTTCAATTCAGTTTATTTACATCACGCAGATTCACAATAAACATTGTCTCAAGGCACTTTGCAAAACAAAATCCTATTTATACACAGAAATATGTAGTAATTTCAGTCTAATTATACAGAAATATTCGAAGTCAATTCCATACATTCCAATTTGATCCCAGTTATAAACCAATGTTGTCAGATTTATTTCATTATAAGTACTGGTAAAAAAAAGTTTCTCACAACTAAAACCCAATCGATCATAACAAGTCATTAACTTTTCACCGCTCCCAGTGAAAAGCATGATCCCCTTTTACTGGAAAGCAACCCCAGACTTGTTCAGTCTTAATGGCCTTCAACTGTGAGGTTTGAGAAAATAGAAACTCAGAAAGCACAGATACACTGATCGTGAAGTAGTTTTGATATTAAATGCAAAGCAAAGAGTAAATGGCAGGAGTAGTTCTTTTAAGGGCTTTATCTAGGAGTGCTGAAAAGATAAGCTTTGAGCCAAAAGTTAAATCTATGGGATGGAGAAAGCACTATGAAATGGGCTTCAGCCTAGTTTGAGATAAAAGGTAAAAAGGCAATTTTTTTCTAGAAATATAGTCTACCTTTTATATTCACAAAAGTAATGCCAGCAAGTATTTAAAAGCTTCTTTCCTCACATCCTCAGAAGCTTACCTTCAACAGGACTCAAGGGTAAAGTGTCCTTTGCTTATTCTCAGTACTCTTATGTCCAGATGGCTTCAGCAGCATGTTTTAATTACAAATTGCATTGCAAATGATGAGTGGAGAGGATGCTGAAGTCTGTATTAACATTGGGTACAGCCCTCACAAAGGCCATTATGCAAATAGATGAGGTAAATTGTTTAAAACACCAGCTTCAGAAAACATTGTTCCCCAAGGTGTCTTTCAATACTTTCAGTGGATATGACCATTGGTTCATTTGCTTGACACTAATTGTCTTAACAATGAGCAATGAATGAAAAAAAAAAAAATCACATCTCTTCTCCCATAGACGAACTGGAGCAACAGTCTGTATTAACAAGAGTCAAGGTTGCAGCTCAGCAGGGTTTTATGAAGCAATGCTTCTTTTTAATATCACCACAGACAGCCTTGAGCAAGTCACAGTGCACAGATCAGAGTTTACCCATGGCTGGCCCTGGAGAGAAACAACTCCATGCTCTGAAGATCAACACAAAATCTATTATTTCTCCTTTTTTTTCCAGTGGTATATTAAACTGCTGTACTTTGGGTAGAAACAAAAACTTTACCGATGTACTTTTACTTTTCATAAGTCATTAAGCACAACAACATATTTTGTTCACTAGTATCTCAGGCATAAAAGAGTTGACAGATACAAAAATTGCTTTTCGTGTTCCTCATCCCGATGTGCTTTCACCCTTATTTGATGTGCTATAAATGAGTCTCGCACTGTAGCGAATCTCTGGTTGGGTGAAGAAGGTGTGTCATTTATGTTACTTGGCATGACACAAATTCCCTATCTTTTGTTGAGCTGCCACAATTGTGTTCACCTGTTCCCTCCAGCTGCCATGGCTGATACCCTTTAAAATGCAAATCCTTTAATCTAGCACCTTATAGGCAACAAGTGCAACCTTTCAAAACCCACGCAGCAAGCATTTGTTTGTTGGGAGAAATTTCTGCGTAGGGATTCTCCTGAACTTGTCACACCTAAAATGCGCCAGAGGTGTTAGCAGTCTATCAACTCAAACACCCTGACCCAGTTGAAAAATGTCTGTTGGCATGCAGGAGCTGAATCATGATCACCATATACAATATTTGTGTTTCATTAAACACCCTCAGTTGTTTATTTTCTTTCTTCTATTGTGAACAGAAACCTATCTGCATACTCTTTCCCTTGTATGCTGCCAGCTGGGAGTACACTGTGAACACTAAGTAGCAGCTACTGCTGTACCTTGCAAAAGCTGACAAAAAAAAAAAAAAAAAAAAAAAAAAAACACAACTGTCAAAAAAAAAAAAAAGGATCCGGGATTTT